>NC_079228.1:28300014-28310014 GCF_029633865.1 Lampris incognitus
TTCATCTGGGCTTAGTCGTTTGACTATGAATGTGATTGAAGCAGTCTTCACAGCTTATATTTCCATTTGTCTCAAAGGTCGCTCATCCAGGAATTGGAGGTGTGGGGGAGAAGGGTGGAGGGTTAGATCACTCATTGTGGTCTTGATGAATGAGATGCGCCATACGCAGACATGTGTGTCTGCAGGTTTGTATGCGTTAATGTATGAGTGTGTCTGCAGGTGTATACCGAATGTAGCTGTATGTCTGTTTTTGTGTGTCTACACAAAGACAGACATACGTGTTTGTATACATGTGTGTGTGCAAAGGTATGCATATGTTTACTCACACTTACTTTTTGGTGTATTGTGCATGTATTGTGTGTGTGTGTGTGTGTGTGTGTGTGTGTGTGTGTGTGTGTGTGTGTTATTCCTTGCTGGCACTGGCTTCTATCAGTACTTGTCTGATGCAGTCTGTGTTACTAAGCTGCGGCTTCTGCATGAACTAAACCCTTCATCCCCTGGTCTCCACTCTTCTATTCACCACGATGACCTCTATCGCAGTTTCCCCAGGCACACGTTTCATCCTTTCATACCTTTCACATCTTTTTACCCCTTTTATCTACCCAACTTTCATCTGCCGTATTCTTAAATCGTGTCTGTCTGCTTCATCCTCATATCCCCAATGAAGAGCTTCAATCCCCGGCCCTTTGAACTGATCCAAATTTCGGATCAGTTTAACAGTTTTTCTACACCGCGCCTCCTTGTCTCACACAGACAGATAAAGATGTAACCCTGATGGTGAAAAAACTATTTGATGTAACGTTGCAAAAATGAAACGCAACTGACAACTTTTCAGTACTGTTCAGGGCAAAAGCGTGCACCCTTTCCCCGTCTACCTGAGAAAATACATGAGTTGGTTGTTGTTGTTGTTGGTTGGTAAGTTTAATATTATGGTTAAATTTTCCTCCACTGATGTTGTCGACTGTTACCAAACATTTTTTTTGATTTTGAATGCAGGTGTATTACCATTTTAAAATGCTTTCATATCATAATCTGAATTTATAATCATCCTTGTGGCAGTCTCTGACTTTATTTCATCCATGTTTGATTAGGATCTGGCTCCTTTGATCTTACAGCATGATTATTCCAAAGGTAACCTTGGCATGGGGCTGAACTTGGTAATGGATTCAAACGGGAGGCTTATTACTCAACAGTTGTTTGTGTCAAGGTTGTTTGTTTCATGCCATGACTTGAATACAGTTGTCTATACCTGCGACACTGCGATGTTGATTTGTTCAATTCTTTTCCTCCCCCTGGGATTCGATTTCATACCATCTCAGATATTTCACATATTCCCACAGTCCCCGTTCAACAGTATGGCACACCGCAGGCATAAAATGAGTGTTTGCGATCAATCAGTGCTTCTACGTATACATGGAATCTTCAGGGAATCCATGTACAGGTGTCACATTCCAATATAAGATTTCAAGGCTTCGGGGAAATTATAAGAGTGTGGCCTGATTTTAACAGAATGATGAATGCAGTGCTCTTGTCTTTGCTGGGGGACAAAATAATGATGAGAGACATCAATCTTTATTACCACCTATCTACCAGTCCAGAACATCTAAGGGCAACAGATATATTGCACCCACAAAAAAACATTTGTCTTCACACACCTGTCAACAATAATTTGTCTGCAAGGAAACCTTAATCCTGCAGATTTGGCTCCTGCACTTTAGCTCTTTATCACAGTCCATAAGGGAGCATAGATGAGGCTACACAATCAACTTAGAGCTCAGGTAGCTTTATTTATAGTAAACACCAGAATGACTCGATTTCATAGAGAACAAGGGATAATCCTTTTTCAATAGATTTCAACTATAACTTTGTGGAATTGATTGGTGGACTAGCCTGTCGATCATAACGATACTGTTTCTGGATGGTTACCGAATAAGCAACGCTCAGCAACCTCTGGCTCCTCCTACTTGTACCTGTCGTTCTGTGAGAGGCTGACAGCGCTTCCCTCGTCCCGCCTACCCCGCCTCTCTCCACCGGCGTGCAATCGGACAGCGGACCGAGGTTTTGCAACCTCTCTATCCGGAGCATGTTCACATTTGGGATGTAAGCGCTGTTCTCCGCGGTCGCGTTGTTCCCTCCTGCCCCCCACCAATAAAACCCAAGGAAGTCTGAAGATTGAGAGGATAGACAAGAAACCGGGCGGAGGAAACGCTGAGGGAGTTGCACAGGACGGAGCAGAGGGAGTGAGAGGGGGAGGTAGTGTGACAGGAGGGCCGCTCTTGCAAAAAAAAAAATCTATTGATACCGCATACACCACGCAGAAATGGCGGAGCACCACACAGCCGGCGACGGCAAGCACAAAGCGTCCGCGAATGCCGGCGGATCGGCGCACGGCAACAGCCGGTCCGGCGCAGGTGGTGGTGGCGGAGGAGGAGGAGGAGGAGGAGGAGGCGGCGGCAAAGGAGGCCTGTCCGGCGGACTGACACAGCCAGCGGGGTGGCAGTCTCTACTCTCGTTTACCATTCTCTTTCTGGCCTGGCTGGCAGGTTTCAGCTCAAGACTTTTCGCCGTCATCCGCTTCGAGAGCATCATTCACGAGTTTGATCCATGGTAAGCTAGCTAGTCTGCCCCGTCTAGGTAGTGATGATCCAAGCCACGTTGTTAGTAGCAACAACAAGGTGCTAGCTAGTCGGGCTTGGCTAACGAAATAGCTGCGATCTGCATGTCATGCTGCTCAAGTCAGTCAGGTCTGGCGATGCCTTTACCCTTGACCTAATACGATGCACTAGCATAGCTGCCGCTGCAAGAAGCAAGAGCTAGACTGCTCATGTACAGCCTGCAACTTTTCTTTCGAGTCGGAGAAGAATTTGGCAAAGTGGAGCATAGGTCCACGGCACTTCCCTGACTTCCCTATTGAGAACAGGCAGCACGTAAAATCATGAAGATTGTCACTCCTGTTTTGAGATTATCGCGACAGCGTTGGTCGATAGAATTGACTTTTCTTAGAAGACGTGTTTTTGCCTGGAATATATCTCCCGAAATGTTGTGTTAATTGCGTGCCAAATTTATAGTGAATCTACGGTTAATGCAGACGTAACCCTCCGATATTAATTATGGATAGCAAGCTGCCCGATATCCGTGCAGATTGCATGGAGCGCAGTTTACTTCTCATGACAGCAGAAAGATTAAAACCCGGAAGCAAAGCCGATCTGGTCTGCGCTGTTATCGTCATACAGCATCGCTCTGTATCTCTTAGTGTCACAACGGCTCACAAGTCTGTCCCGGTTACAATGCAGTGCTATCCCCTCAAGTGTGTTTAGTCTTTTCAAATCAACCGCAGAGCTCCACAAATGCACTTCTGAGTTAATTTTCACGGGCCAGTGTATCTGATCGGGGTTTCGTACGTAGTTTGCACCGTTTGTTTCCATCTTGTTAATAACGTGCCAAGAGCTGAGGCTGTGGGTAAGAACACAGCATCAACCGCACCAGCATGCCTCTAAAGAGCACAGTGCTGATTTTGCAATTGGACTTCTCACTTCAGAAATGGGTCTTGGCAATGCTAAGTAGCTGTGGGAAAGGTGTCATACAGTGTCAGTAGTTGCTACTGTTCCCTACTGCTTTCATATAGCCTCTTTGTGTAGCTTAGTATGTGTGGAAGTTTGCAGTAGGTGTATAATGTGAGGACTACCAGATACAGCTCTCCCTCGTAGAGCAGTCTGATCAGGCTGCAAACTCCCCTGTTATGGAACTTTATTGGTGCCATAACAGCAGCATGTATGGATGTTTGACACCTGAATTTTAATGTCTTTACTGCTTTGTGTACTGTATATCAGGAGATCTTAACCTTTTGGACATGTAGCACATAGCGGTGCTTTCTGGGGGGCACCCTTTAACACAGAATGTACAAAACTGACTTCAAGATGTCTTTATGCATGCTCAATAATCCAAGTAAAGAAAATACAGAAAGTTGAATCAGTTCATCTGGACGCAACGTTTATTGAGAGAGAAACGTTGTGTCCAGATGAACTGATGCAACTTTCTGTGACTCAAAGGTATCCCCTACTTTCACCTTTTAATGGCTAATTTAACGATTGACGGGGGTGGCATAGTTAATGTATTCTGCAAATAAAAAGTATTCATTACATAGAAGGGATATATGTTCAGTTTTATATTAGGAACCATCCCGTAACCCTTTGTGGGGTCCTGACTCCCCGGTTAAGAACGAGTGCCATCCATGAAGTAGATGGCACTCTGACATAGGGCCTATAGATCATGTAGTTAATCCATAGCAGTAATGGTTTTTCTTCTTATTCACATAATAATGCATCTTCTTCAAAAAGACTTGCTTGACTGACTCCAAGCGTACTCTGAACATACTTTTTTTGTTAAGCAATTTTTAAAATTAATTGGTGGAACTCAGGGAGGCTGACTTCTGATATCCCGTCTCTGCTTGCACATCCCTTAGTATACCATCATAGACATAACTTTTGTTTAGGCTTCCTTTGAAGACTTTCCTAGCTAGGTAACATTTATTGAAATGACATGTTCAGTCTTTCTGTCTTGACGGTGAGGAAAGAAGACATGTATTTTATGACTGTGATCACATTTGATGTTGATTTGAAGTGGCTGTTGCTGTCAGACATGAAAGATTATGGTTTTTGTTTTGTGAATGCTTGGATGCTGTTATTGATTTTGCTCTACGTCAGGCCTCAAATTATCTGCAACTAATTGTAATGTTAACCAAGCAAGCCATTTGAAGGAGCGAGATTGGATTTATAAGCGTCAAAATGTCAGGCTTATTGCAAAATGCATAAACATTTTAGAGGCGGTTCTGATTTCTGGTGTGCAGCCTGATTTGCCTGTTGTCATGCCCAGCTTATTTTGCTCTCTCATTATCTGACGATTATTTTAGGCCCAGCTACAGTGGGCATAAAATTAAGGATTTTAGATCGTCTCCACCATTCAAAATGGTGAATTGGTTTGCAAAACTGTTTTCTGAGATAACACGTATTTGCCGTTTCTCAAGCTGCCTCCTACTTACCGCCCAGCCTAAACTTCTCAAGTCAATGAGTCAGTCGATGATTTTTGCTAAGAATATTGTTCTAACTTTGTCCTTGGCTGTACCTTGTGGAGGCGTAACTCCTCATTCTGTTGGCACAAATATATATGCCTTTTTATTCAATATTTGTCCAGCTGCCAGTGCCGCTGCTTGGAGACATTCAATTTTTCTTTCAGGGTTGATTTTTATCCAAATTCTGCTGTAACTTCTGTCCAGGTTATTGATTTTAAGAGGGAAGAAAATTGATTTTTAACCAGACTGCGAGCTGTACGAGGCTCAGAGGTGTGAATTTGTTGGAAAGAGAACACTCCTTTGAGTCAGTCAGGTTTATCCTACCTTAGTTGTGTCAGGAAATAGGTATCCATTGTGTTTGAAGAGGAAAGGGAGAAGAAGCCTGTCTTTCTGTGACCCAAATAGGGAGCTGGCAATGCAGGTAGCATGCACGCAGACACACATTCGTTCCCGTATCCAGACACACTCTATGACAACTCTCACAGAGTTTCTCCCCCACACCTCTGACTGCATCAGAGCTGAGCCTGTGCCGGTGCCATGACTTTGGCAAGTTTTTAAGGGTTGATAAGAAAAGCTGGGTGGATTCATAGCCTGAGAACTAGGTGTCTGTCACCCATGGGTCCCTCAGGATCGGGTGGATCGTTAAAACATCCGAAGCCCCACCCTGTTTACCTGCATCTAAATCATAAGCCCTAGGTATGGGAATAAGCAGAGCCACTCATGTACATTGTATATTAACATCTTATTCTCCATCTGACAGGGTCTTTGTCAGGCTAAATAAAAACTGGCCGTTTGTTTTCTTGGGTTTGTTTTAATGTTTTAAAATTGTGACATCAGCTGAATATACATTACAAGGTTTGGGATTTGAGTTGTTGTCATGACCAAAGACCAGTAAACATTGGGTCTCAGTTTGACGTGTTTCTGTTTTGCTTTAGAAAACTTAACTGATGTTTTTATGTGTAAGCCCACTGCAGTGCCTTCTCTAGCCACCTCATAGAGATGGAAACACTCCTGAACATATCATGCTGTTTTTGTTCGTTGCGTGGGTGTTCTGAACAATTGAATAATACCATTTTCACTGTGCCAATCTCATGAATGGGTACCACTGGTTCCATGTTCGCTACTGGATGTTAAATGCTCTGGAAGTGTAATTGTTCCTCCTATGTGCACGACATCGACCCCACAAGTGATGTTGCCATCAAGTGCTTAAAAATCCATTGGAAGTACTAGGATGCCACAGCCTTGCATCTCTCTCTCTCTCTCTCTCTCTCTCTCTCTCTCTCTCTCTCTCTCTCTCTCTCTCTCTCTCTCTCTCTCTCTCTCTCTCTCTCTCTCTCTCTCTCTCTCTCTCTCTCTCTCTCTCTCTCTCTCTCTCTCTCTCTCTCTCTCTCTCTCTCTCTCATAGAGCGTCACATTTGAATAGAGGTGGATTACTTGAACCCAGGAGTGTTGGCAAGCACAGCAGTATGTTAGCAGGTGCATTCGTATGGGGAAGCAAAACAAGTAGTGATTGTTTTGTGTACCACACACCTTGCCTCATTAATTTCCTTCTGATGACTAATAGTCCCAATAGATGATGAAATCTACCATGTAGAATTGGTGTCCGTTAACTGTAATAATAATTTTAAAAAATAACAACAACAACAAACAACCCTGCCAAAGACTAATCCTAGGGCGCCATTGATTGCTTTCCTTACTAGACAAAGCATTGTTTTATGTGGAATTTTAATGGCTGCAGAATATGAGAATAATTTGTTTACTTGATGTTTTTCTTCTGGGTCGATATCCGAATAAGTTAGAATTTGATTCTGCTATTTCAGAGGAGTCCTTATTTGGATATTTATGTCATATGGGAAAATTTTGTATTTGTAGTTATTTTTACTCTGGAAAGCCTTGGCTATTTTAACAGACATTTTCCAGCTGTGGCAAGTAAAAATAGCTAAATGAATATAAACGAAACACTGCACATATCGTCTCAGGCCTTGTATAAGAACGATTTACTCTCTACACAGTCTTAAGATATAGCTGGAATTGAAAGTATTTAACATAAAAAGAAGGATTTTGAACCCAGGAAGCTTTTCCTTTTGTGTTGTTGAAATTGCTCATTAAATGAGGGTCAGCTTTTACTATGTGGCTAACACTAAGCTCTTGGTTGTGTACTCAGACTCAAGGCTCGAGAGATGAAGCTGCTAACTTGCAACCTCATTTTACAGCAGAGCCTGGGTGCCAAAGGTAATCATTGCATCTTGGCTTCAGTTCCTTTATCTCAGCTGCAGTTTTCCAGGCTAGGCATCACGCAGCATTCATATCACACCCCTACGGGAGGCAGGGGAGAAAAACCATGCTCACTAGCACTTTTTAGTCACTGTTTTCTCCTCAAACAAGGGACTTGATGCTAAGCCTCTGATGATTAACTACTATTTCCTGGGCTGGGCTTCCCAGCGGGCTAGTGCCAAGCATGGCAGGAGTAGTCGATACATCTGAAGCGTGCTGTGTGTGTGAGATAGATCTGTCCCCAGGTACCTACAGCATGCTCTGGAGAGGAGCTGCTTCTGGCGGGAAAGTGCATTAAGCCCAAGGGAGCAGGTGGATAGCACAGTGAAAGGCTACGTCTCCATACAAACAGCCCTTTTTTCCTAGTTTATTTGCTTATTTGTTTTGCTTGAAACCACACACACATTCCAATATCACAACTCTCCTCACCGCGAAAGGTATGTATCTAGTTTTGAACAAATCAAGCAGCCTGTCACAGTAGAAGAGTTGCAATACATGGTCTTTCACCTTGTGGTTTTTTTTTTTTTAAATTTTGGTATCCTGAGTAGAAGTATGTAGGGGTGTAACGATAGTCAACTCATGATTCGATTCGATCGATGATTCAGGGCTCATTGTTCGATACAACATTGCACGCGTTTGGTGAACAGAACTCAGCATTTCTCACTGGCGGTTGATGATGTGGGCTGTGATGCTAATGTAATTTTGGGTAGCACGAGAGGTCCAGCCATCTGGTTATCGTGACTCTCAGCCTTCTGGAGGGCTTCTTCAGCTTCACATCCTCATACATGGCAGGAACTACAGATTTGCTGAAATGTATACGGGACGGAATGTGATATTTGGGTTCCAACGTGTTGACAAGTTTTTGAAATCCTTCGTCCTCAACTACTGAAAACGGTCTCATGTCTTTGCCAATAAAAATCCCGATGCAGAGCTTGCAAATAGTCTTTGTTTGGTCCACGATCTTGTCACCATTTTCTTGCCTCCGTGCTGGGAGTGGAAAACCCAAAATTATGCCATACAACTGGCTTTAAGTTTAACGGATCATCCTCTATTTCCACCTCCTCCATTTTCTTGCCAACAGGAGATTGCTACAGCTAGTGAACGTCAGGATCAACAACAGGTCAGGAGGGTGTCCAGGTAGCATAGCGATCTATTCCGTTGCCTACCAACATGGGGATTGCCGGTTTGAATCCCCATTTTACCTCCGGCTTGGTTTGGCATCCCTACTGACACAATTGGCCATGTCTGCAGGTAGGAAGCCGGATGTGGGTATGTGTCCTGGTCGCTGCACTAGCGCCTCCTCTGGTCAGTCGGGGCAACTGTTCAGGGGGGGGGGGACTCGGGGGAATAGTGTGATCCTCTCATGTGCTGCGTCCCCCTGGTGAAACTCCTCACTGTCAGGTGAAAAGAAGCGACTGGCGACTCCACATGTATGGGAGGAGGCATGTGGTAGTGTGCAGCCCTCCCCGGATTGGCAGAGTGGGTGGAGTAGCGACCAGAATGGCTCAGAAGTGTGGGGTCATTGGCCAAGTACAACTGGGGAGAAAAATGGGGAAAGATAACCCCCCCCCCCCAAAAAAAAGACATGCTGTGTCATTGCTGTATAATGGATTTACAGTCAACCCATTTTGTGCATAGTATTTTAAATTTCTTGAACGGCATGTCTTTGGCGATATTGTATGCTGTGTCGAACTCAATTATCTCTGCCTTATCTGAGATATGTTGGCCATTTCTTGGTGTTGGTGGGAGAGGGAGCAGCTCCTTGCACACTGCATGTGCTTATAGCTTCTGTTATGAAGTTTGAGGGTCTCTGGCTTAAAATGTGTTGCTGTAGACCAGGGTTCTCAAACTTATTACTCAAAGGTCCGCATCTGATTTTTAGAGAGCTGGAACGATTGATGATAATAACATTTAATCAGCTCACTTATAACTTTTAAGCAACATACATTCAAGTTCAAGATAGTCAGGTTAGTCAAAATACATTCGAGCCTAGTGGGAGAAATGGCATTGTTTGCCTGCAATCAGTTGCTTGAACCTAGGCACAAAAGGTGTGATTGTCAGCTGGAGACGCCTATCCAAATGTTCATTTCGAAGACCTGCCCTACTCTGCCTCTGATTGGCTCTAACCCTAATGAAAACCCATGTACCTGTAGGCTAGTCATTAATGTCATTTATGGTTGTGCTAGTTTCCTCAGCAGGGTTTAGCACCCCCCCCCCCTCCACACACACACACACACACACACACACACACACACACACACACACACACACACACACACCTGGACTGACATGCCATTTAGTCTCGATGTGAACCGACTGAGGTCTGGAATTTTGAGAAGTGCTGCTGTAGATGCAAATTCTGAGTTGCCTGCAACAGTTGGTCCACACTGTTTGAAATAAAAACAGTAGGTAATTAGCAAAGCCAGGTATATTCTTTTAGCCACTCGGGATGAAACGTATAACTTCTCTTGGACTTTTTAGTAGCATACGGCTGCTCAGTTCCCTTCGCTGATTCCTCTGCCGATTCTACGTGTTCCTCAGGGTTGGGAATCGATTTCTTCTGCCGGGTCTGGTGGAATATCAGCCTTGAGAGATAAGAGGCGGCACAGACATCAGAGATGTAGTAGGTGGTGGGGCATTTCCCTTACAGAAAATAGT
>NC_079228.1:28315014-28367514 GCF_029633865.1 Lampris incognitus
AGACACTGCTGCTCAGGGCTGCTGTCTCTTGTCCTCCTAGGGCATCAGAAACAGTCAGATGAATGGAGGACAAGTGTGGGTAGGCGGAAGGGGAGCAGGAGAGGGCAATGGGTAAAGGATGACAAATAATAGATGGAGGAATGGAGCAGTGTTGAGGCTGAAAGAATGACAGGCGGAATGGGTTGTCATTTGATGATAGCCTGAGGGAGACGAGCCTGCCAGGCACCTGTCATACCATCTCAGATATCCAGCACATTGGCTTTTAGGTAGTCCAGGCAGGTTGAGCTCACTATGGAACACAAAATGGGACCAGAGAATCAAGATTTACCCCCGCAAGGGCCTCTAAAGCACCTAAGACTAGGGTAGTCATCCCCATTAAGAGAAACTGTAAATGAACATATTGGACAACTGCGGTGGATATTTTAGATAAGTAAAAGTGAATTGGGCAGCACGGTGGCGCAGTGATTAGCACGGTCGCCTCACAGCAAGAAGGTCCCGGGTTCGAGCTCTGAGGTAGTCCAACCTTGGGGGTCATCCCGGGTCGTCCTCTATGTGGAGTTTGCATGTTCTCCTCATGTCTGCGTGAGTTTCCTCCGGGTGCTCTGGTTTCCTCCCACAGTCCGAAGACATGTAGGTCAGGTGAATCGGCCGTACTAAATTGTCCCGAGGTGTGTGTGTGTGTGTGTGTGTGTGTGTGTGTGTGTGTGTGTGTGTGTGTGTGTGTGTGTGTGTGTGTGTGTGTGTGACCTGTGATGGACTGGCGGCCTGTCCAGGGTGTCTCCCCACCTGCCGCCCAATGACTGCTGGGATAGGCTCCGGCGTCCCCGTGACCCTGAATAGGATAAGTGGCTTGGATAATGGATGGATGGATGAATGAATGAAGAAAAGTGAACTGTCAAAGATGGTTTTAGAGAGAAGTGGATGTAGCACAATGAAAGTTTCAATTAATTTGGTTGATTTATCCAAAGGTCCAATTCCATTGTACAAGGGCATGAAAAACTTACTTTGTAAAGGTGTTTTCTTTCTCAGTGGCCAACTTTTTCATTGTAGGTGACTTGCAGCTTGAATGGCTCTAAACTGCTGATGGTTGTGGTCCTCTGCATGGTTAAAGTGAAATGTCTGGAAAGAAAGTGGGAGAAAAGAGATTAAAATTCATCACCAGCTATAAATTAATGAAGAGAGTTCAGAAGTGCCCCTGGAAAATCCATTAGGGGCCATTTAATATCCAATTTGGATGTATTGTTTGATTTTAATATCCACAAGGATATAGTCTGATTTTTTTTTAAGGCAGTTTAATCTCAGCTAAAATGGGTTAGTTCAGGCTTCTGTGCACAGTCCTTTATTTCTAAGCTGATTCTGATTGACCTCTGTTAGCATACATACGGTGTAATACATGTATAATTTAGCATAGTTTTAAATGCATATTTTGAGTCCTTTTCATGTAGCAAGAAAATCGGGGCATCAGACTGCATGTGTTTTTTCCGTCATGTTTTGGCCAAATGGGACTTGCTGAGTTTATTAAGAAGACTAGATGACACCGGCATCTCTTGGGTATGGTAGTAAATTCTAGTTAAGCTTTTCCGTTTGGTTTCATCGTCATTATTTCAGTATCCAGCGGTACCCCTCGTCTCTCTGAATGGCGGAGGGCAGAATACCGCGAGTGCTTCCTGAGGACTGGTTTTGCCTGGGGAAAACGGGTATGGTTGGCAGTGGTGCCAGCCTGGTTTTACGAAAGAGTGATCAGAGAATGGCATGACTCATTGACGGCTTTAGGCTGCCCACAGCAGGAGTGAGTGCTCTTGCATGCCATTAGGTGAAGGGTTTAGTGAAGCTCTTAACATGCCTTTTTTTTTAATGCAAGCCAGTTCCTAATGAAAGATAATTGTTTTATCTTATGCCTGCTTTTTCATTTGACAGGTCAATGAGGAACAAATTCCCATATTCAGTAACTACCAAATGGGAGGCAAAAGGCTTTTCAATGTCAATGGGGGTTGGGCTGTAGTTAGTTAAGGGTCATTGGTGGCAGATCTACTGGAAACGGAAGTTGGGTGTATCCTCATGCTGATCAACAGCTTCCTTCCTCACTCAGTATTTTACATGAACACAGTCTTGGCCTATCAAAGCTTTTCATTTTATGACAACTATAAATATCATTTAAATGCCGCCGTCTGATTATTGATGAGGCATTAATAGTATAAACATAACCTGGTTAACAACAGTAGCGTTATTTCCACCGGCACCCTGCTGGCCAGCCACCGGTGGTGGTTGTTGGTAACCCGGGCCTCGACCGATCCGGTATGGAAATCTGATTTATGATCTGCATATTTAATTTGGCAAAGGTTTAACATAGATGCTTTCCCTTTTTTTGGGGGGGGGGGCTTTTGCCCCCGTTTTTCTCCCCAATTGTATCCAGCCAATTACCCCACTCTTCTGAGCCACCCCGGTTGCTGCTCCACCCCCTCTGCAGATCCAGGGGGGGCTGCAGACTACCCCATGCCTCATCTGATACATGTGGAGTCGCCAGCCGCTTCTTTTTACCTGACAGTGAGGCGTTTCGCCAGTGGGACATAGTGTGTGGGAGGATCATGCCATCTCCCCCCAGTTCCCCCTAACCCCTGAACAGGCACCCCCGACTGACCAGAGGAGGCATTAGTGTAGTGACCAGGACACATACCCACATCCCGCTTCCCACCTGCAGACACAGGATATTGTTTCTGTAGGGACGCCCAACCAGGCTGGAGGTACCATGGGAATTTGAACTGGCGATCCCTATGTTGGTAACGGAATAGACCGGTTGGCAACGGAATAGACCGCCACACTACCCAGACGCCCCAATTTGGCAAAGGTTTTAATGCCGGATATGCTCTTCCTGACGCAACCATCCCCATTTGTTCAGGCTTGGGACTGGCACTAAGAATGCTCTGGCTTATGCATCCCTAGTGGCTGCTGGGTTTTAGTGGTTAACATGCTTAGATATTGGCTCAGTTATTGTATTTATTGGGCCAGTGCGAAAAACTTTTTTAGTTTTTTTGAAAAATTGAGAAATTTTAAGAAGCAGGTTCTCATGTGGGTGTGAAAAGTCTGGAAATGTGCAAAATCTGTGTTAAATGTGTTGTTTAGTCTACTTGTGATATATGTGTGACTACAGATTGTATAATGTTTATGTGGTAGTTCCATTGCACATATTGGGAGATTTGTTTTTGTGTTTTTCTATTGATTAGGAAAGGCCATACCGGACTGGTCGAGGCTGGGGTTAACAACGGCCACCATTAGGGCTGTGCCCTCACAGGGTACCGATGGAAACGGTAAAATCCGCTGTGGCGACCCCTGAAAAGCAGGGAACAAGCCAAAAGAAGAAGACTGATTAGGAAACGCCTAGTTGACAACGGGAACAAAAGGGAAAATATGTTGAAAGCCTTAATAAAAAGTATGCTTTTTACTGTTTACGATTTTTAATATAGTTGGTGAATTTGGGTTTATCCATATTCTGGGCGTCTTCTTACTTAAGGCGACTGAGTCTAGTACTAAACCGTTGATGGCTGAAATGGCAAGAGGGGTGACTTCTATTTTATCAACCAAACCCCAAATTGCCTTTGCCGTTTCAAAGATTGGTGCTGACAAAAATCAGTTATACACTGCAGAAACTACCCTTAGGCAAGCATAGTGTAGAATCAGTTGAGTCCAACTTCGGGCTGGACTATGTCACCTCCATACAAATGAATGAAATACTGCAGCTTTATTGCCGTGACCTTGCACAGGTTCCACGGTTAATTGGAGCATAAGATTAACAGTATTAGGTTTAAAGGATGAATCGCAAAGTGCTCATAATATCCCTGCATATAATTTTACGAGGGTCCCCAGTGAGGACAGCTTGGGCCACTGTTATTACATATCATAATTTATAAATTGCTTATGTTTAACTTCTACGATTAACTTCCACCTTTTCTAAGGAAGTTTTCTATTCCCAGTTACAGGCATCAAGGCAACAAGGTGACCTAGTTGGTAGAAAGAATGCCCCATAAGAAGGTCGCTGCTTCGAACACTGCAAGTGTCTATGCATTTAAAAAATGTGAATTAGCATATTTATATGATGTAGAAATAGACTTTTAATTAAACTTAAACTGGCTGTTATTACTTAAGGATATATTTTGTAACAGCACTGTTTTTGCAGTTTTTCACTTCAATCTACAGCGAAGCAACCTCGATCTACATGTTCTTCCTTTTACCATGCCTTTGTACTCATATGGTCAAATTTTTAGTGCAGATTTGCTGAAATTATTAAAGAAATTGGCATTCTTTTTTTTTTCAAGCCAGACCTTCAATTTAATATGTCCTTGAGATGTGTAACACTGCAGGAGATGAAGCAATTTGCTTTCCAAATGCTTATCAATGTCCAAAGTTTTATATTACTTGTCTGCTCTGATTTTTCCACTTTTCCAGACCACCGGACGGACTGACCTTGTTGATTGGCAGATTTGATCTTTGCCTCCTTTCGACTTAACTTCGAGGCTGTTTTTATCCTCAGAATCTCTCTCTTTGTCTCGCTTTTAGATATATTTTTGTTCGCATGTTCTGGCAAAGATGTTTCTGCGCTTGCAGGGGAAAGGAGGGCCACCATCCCTAGACACTGCTGTTGTTGTTGAGTCACAGCATCCACTTAGCAGTTCAACATAATACTTCTCTCTTTAAGTCTTCAGCCATATGGAGGTCACAAAAGTACTGTGACATTTTCTCCCATGCATCCTGCTTGGAGGGAGGGGGAGCGGCTCGGTCAGTGTTGTGCTTATTGACCTGCACTGTCAGTCCACTATTACCTCTCGTGAATTATCACGCCTACTCCTCTGAATTGTAAAGAAGGAGTTTATATTAGGCAGATTGACGCTAGTAATGCGGCATCCTCCGATAATAACACAGCGAATTTAACGGCACAGGTTGTGTGGCCCTGTTCCAGAGTCATCACTGCACCCCCTAAAGGTACTCTGCCACATCTGGAAAGATATGCTCACTGCCCCAGGGACACAATTTGACAGTGTCTTTGTCTTTTGATGGAACACCATCCTACTCCACTTATGCGGGGAATGGCCTGGAATGGGAATTTGTAATGAAAAAGCTGTATACTTATTTTGTTCTGTGAAGAGAATTGAAGATGAGTTGGCATCAGTTCATTTGGATCCCTGGACCAAGAAATTAGGGGGGCGATGGCATAAGGATGGAAAGAAAAGAGGAAGGAATTGAGATGAGGCTCACTCCAGTCTTCTTTTGTTGGTTCGGAAGCAGCAAAGGTGCTTTACTCTGATTGCAGAATTCTCTACAGCTTTTTCTTTTTCTTTTTTTTCTTTTTGGATCCCCCCCCCCTTTTTTTTTTCTCCCCAATTGTATCTGGCCAATTAACCCACTCTTCCGAGCCATCCTGGTCGCTGCTCCACCCCCTCTGCTGATCCGGGGAGGGCTACAGACTGCCACATGCCTCCTCCAATACATGTGGAGTCGCCAGCCGCTTCTTTTTACCTGACAGTGAGGAGTTTCGCCAGTGCGATGTAGTGTGTGGGAGGATCACGCCATTCTCCACAGTTCCCCCTCCCCCCTGAATAGGCGCCTCCAACTGACCAGAGGAGGTGCTAGTGCAGCGACCAGGACACATACCCACTTCCGGCTTCCCACCCGCAAACATGGCCAATTGTATCTGTAGGGACGCCCGACCAAGCCAGAGTTAACACGGGGATCTGATCCACCAATCCCTGTGTTGGTAGGCAACGGAATAGACCACTGCGCAACCTGGACACCCACCTTTTTCATTTTTAAAGTAAGTTAAAGCACCTGAATTGATGTGTCTCTTTGGGTCAAGGTAGGGGAGCAGCTGCCTGTGCCTGACTGACTACCACGGAGACCAACCTATTACTGCCTCTTCCTTGGAAATGAGGGAGAGAGAGAAAAAAGAAAAAATGCAAATGTTACTCTTTTGTTGAGTTCTTGCTCTTTTTGTCATCCCTTTTGCTACATCTGCCCAGAGTCTCCTAAGAGTCAGTTTCATGAATGGCTTTGGGGTTATTCTTGCTTGAAGGCCAGCTCCCAGGGGTTTCTCCTTGCTTTTTCAGGCTATATTGGCCCCCCTTTTAGGAAAACTGTTGGTTGGTATTCTGTTAGCATTTGAATGTGACATTTTGTGATGTTCGCTCCTTTCCCTATATGCCAAACATATCTTTTTCTAGAGACTGCCTGAACAACAAGTCAACCATCAGAAAAAGAAAGAATTCTAATATTTTTCCACTTTTATTTTGCAAACCTTCTCATTATACCTTCATTAAATATGAAAAACACAAGTGCCCATAAAGATATAGCAGGGATTCATTTTAAGTGTTATGATAGTCCCATACCCCCACTCTCTCATCCGTCCAGCCTCTTCCAGGCTTGTGATCTCACTGGTTGATGCGGCGAAATGAATTCTGTAAATGTTTTGATCACAGGACTTCTTGTCTTGTAGTTTTAACAGTAATTTGCTTTGTTCTTTTTTTTCCCGATTTTTGTGATTGTGACAAGCACCCGCTTTGTGCCCCCTGCTCAGCCCTTGCATTAGATGCTGAAATCAAAGGGCAAGATGAGAAGTAAGCCTTCTGTTGCTGTTATCTTCCTATCTGAAAGTTTTCATCTCAGGCTGTCGCCCTCAAAGCACATTTACCCTGAATTTATGCCTCTTTGTTTAAAAAGATCAAGCGAAACATTTCAGGAAGGTAGCTCTCCTCAGTAACGGCACTCCCTCCATTAACAGTTCACCCACAGCTTGATTAGAATACATGAAGGAGATCATTAGGTACTTTATGTGCTTTTACTCGGAGAGATAAGTGAGCTCAGACTTCTGCATATCCTTTTCAATATAGCACCAGTAATTTGGCAATTACCAAAGTCATTAGAATTTCGTTTACCGTGACTTACTTATCTTGACCTTGAAACATACAACTGTGGTCGTATTGGCAAAAATGACTTGTCATGCTTGAGTCCCATTTGCCAGTCTGCTTTCAGGCTTTCATGCCATTCTGTTCTCTCATCATGAGCGTGCCTCTAACTTACCAGGGGAGTCCTGCTCTCAATCTGTGATCTGGCCCCCATCTGACCCTCACAGCTTCCTAGGATTCATTTGAAGCAGAATTAAATTGTGGAGGCCCTTTATTGTGCTGTCACCTGCCATCCTAGGAGCTTCTGAAGCCACATGATGACCTGACAGGACTCTTCCCCTGGAAATGAAATCCTAAGTCGGACACCCTATTAGACCTGCATGCACTTCTGTTTGTGTCTGCTTCTGCATGTGTGCAAGCACATGTACATGTTTTTTTCTCTTTCAAGGTGATTCGTTCGGATGTAGTTCCAGATTTGGATGCAAATGAACCACGCCTACATTTTGCTCTCTTTAGTAGTGAATGCCACTGTTTGTGAAAGATTCCTGATTTGGGTGAGCCTCACTGTTTCTATCCAGTGATTTATTTGATGATGCAAATTTCTGGCAAAAATTGTTACACAATTTTTCTCTTCATTGAATTTCTTTTTTTGGCTGGCCTCTTTAATGGCAAACTGGGATGTGTTTGAAAGGCTTGATATTTTACATTTTGTGTTATGGAGAAAGAATGGTAGCACAAGCTGAATGTTAGGATGAATTTTTCATGAATAAGTGTTGGCGTTTCCTTTGTTGTGATTGTTTTGGAATGAACCATTACTTATGACTGTCTATCACCTTATATAACATGTCAACCCGCTAAATGTTAAAAGCTTTTCTACCCAAACTTCTAGAAAATATGAAGCTTGAGCTGGCTTTTACGGTCATATTACTCTACCTCATACTGTGTGCAAGGAATACACTGCATCACCTTACAAGGTTCCGTGAAATGATCATGACATTTTCATCTTAGTTAGTTGTCACATGATTGTCTGACCCCCCCTCCATTTCAAATATTGGCCAGGGGACTCGGCAGCAAAGTGAGACTGTTCGTTTGTTTTCTCAACATCCTTTGTGGAGTGTATTGAGTTAGTTTGAACTCTGGGACATTTTTCTTTTTGCTATTAGGATTCCATTTATGCTTAGTCTTTTGGAACGGTTGTATAAATGGATTGTTCTTTAAAAGAGCTGATTTGCTGTCAGGCGCGCCCAGTATCATTTGCAACTCGAAATTGCATAGTGTACCCAAAGGGTGCGTAATAATGGCTAAATACATGAAAAGCTAAATGGCTTTTCGTGTAAAGGCTCTTGCAGTTAAAAAAAAAAAAGAGTGAGCGTGGCCTTATACAGTAAAGGAATTATGCATGGATGACAGGAGACTAAACACTAGACACCCAAGTATGCATTCAAAGATCAAACATCTTGACCAATTTTAAAAATGTCCACAGTAATCACAATTCAATTGTGGTTACTGCAGCTCTGCTACAAGCTCTTTTTAAACCATTTAAGTACAGTAGCTCATGTTTTGCTCATTGCTGAGCAAAGGACACTTGCTTAGTTGGTGTTGGTTAGTGCACAGTGTGATTTTATTCAGTGCTATGGCTCAAAGACATAATTCCAGCTAAGGGAGAGCCTCACCAACACCTTTACTTCTTACCACAAACTGACCTTGAAATGAATAGGAGGAAACAAAGCTGCCCCCCCCCCCCACTGCCATGGGGTGTCCATCTTTTGATTGTATGTGAATGTGTCCCTAGCAGTTATGTAGTGTTAAAATATGAGAGTCCTGGGGTGTCCGGGTAGCGTAGCGGTCTATTCCGTTGCCTACCAACACAGGGATCGCCGGTTTGAATCCCCGTGTTACCTCTGGCTTGGTCGGGCGTCCCTACAGACACAATTGGCTGTGTCTGCGGGTAGGAAGCCGGATGTGGGTATGTGCCCTGGTCGCTGCACTAGCGCCTGCTCTGGTCGGTCAGGGCGCCTGTTTGGGGGGGAGGGGGAGAATAGCGTGATCCTCCCACGTGTTACGTAACCGTGGTGAAACTCCTCACTGTCAGGTGAAAAGAAGCGGCTGGCGACTCCACATGTATCAGAGGAGGCATGTGGAGCAGCGACTGGGACGGCTCGGAAGAGTGGGGTAATTGGCCAGGTACAATTGGGGAGAAAAGGGGGGGATATGAGAGTCCTCCCAGCTGAACTGCTGTTCTTCATAATTTTACCACAGCGTATCCCAAATACATGTGAGATGAGCCTTAATCTCAGCACTAGGATCACAAAAATGTTGAGAATGAAAGTTTGTAAATTCTTTTGCGTTTGGCTTGCCGAGGCTTTTTTTTTTTTGTTTTCTTGGCTACAGTATAATCAATAATGCATACACACAGGCTACAACTCCGCTTATCACAGCACTAAGGATCTAGTGCAACTCCTCAAATGTGTTGAGTCATAAAAGTCATAATTACTTGAATATTTTTCCATATTTGTCCCAATTAGTCTACTGTGGTGTGTTAGGTCCCTTTGTTTAGAATGAAATCCATTCTCACCCAAATAATCGGGTTATCAGTTTGCATGTAGACTAAACACTCAGACTACATTTTGGCCAACATGCAACCTCTGGTAGTGTGAGCCAGTACAACCTCTGGTAGATTGAGCCACTTTCAACTCTTATTTTTCGAATCGTATTTTTTTTTATTTCAAACTTAGATTATAACTAGAGGAATGCACTCAGTAGAATGCAGAGCTACGCTGGACATGCATCTCTCCCCTCTTCTGGTGTTTAAACTTAGTGACAAGCCCTTTTGTCGCCTACCGGGAGAAGGGAAATACATGCACACACAGACAGAAAAACCAGTGTTTTTCCTGCCATTATAAGACTTTAGTGCAGCGCCCAAGTTGATTGAAGAGGAAATATGAAAAGAAGTTAATACGCAGCGCTCAAGCTAAAAAAATCTACCTAATAAAAACATTTTGTCTGTCAGTCTGTGGATGTGCAGCCTCCTAGGCGGGCCCTCACACGAAAACGACCAAGTCTAATATGAAATGACAGAGATCAGGCTATTATTATAATTTCAAAGCCCTTATTAAAAAGACGTCAAATTTGTTTAACGGTTGTGGTTTTCATGATATAAAATGAATGTAGGCAAATGTCTGCCCGGCTGATTGACTTTCATTCATTCTGAAGCAATAAAAGCAACGGTTAAAAAAAAAAAGCCATCACCTGTCTTTAACCATTGTGGTTTTCATGACAAAAAAATGAATCAAGGCGAATGGCTGGTCTGCTGACTGACTTTCATTCATAAAAAAAACCAACAGTACGAAAACATAGCTCAGCCATGTGAAAATGTTTTATAGTAGCTACTGAGGTGGTTTCCAGCTGTGACTGTGATTAATTCTGCTCTTGAAATTGTATTTTTATAGCAGAGTTTTAAAATTGGAGACTGGCACTTTTGTGTGTTGGCGAGGTGAATAAGGCGAATTATTTTTGCTTCATCCAGTGTTCCTCCAGTTTTCCTCTACTGAGATCAGCAGTGAATGATTTGATGGCTTGTGAAATACAATCAACTTCTCGTTTACTTTCAAGACTCATACCCAAATACATAATGTTTTGGTTTTGACACTAAATAATAATAATAATAATAATGACTTGTATAGCACTTTTCATAACAATGTTACAGAGTACTTTACGAAAGAAATTAAACCAGACAAGGCAAAAATGAGAATAAGACCAAAAGACATGAGCAAAGAGGAGGTAACAAAAATAAATAAGATCAAGTAAATAGGAATAAAAATAAAAACAGTATAAATAAATAAAAGCAAATAGCAACCATTTCCAAAAGCTTTCACAAAGAGAAGTTTTGAGAAGAGATTTAAAAGAAGCTAGAGACTTGGTGTGTTTGAGTTCAGTAGAAAGAGAGTTCCATAGTGTGAGGGCTCTAACAGCAAAAGCCTGATCACCTTTTGTGACAAACCGTGACTTGGGAATAACCAGTGGGGTTCCATCTGTGGATCTTAATAGTCGAGAGAGCGCATACCAGGTCAATAAATCACAGATGTATTTAGGAGCAAGACTGTTTAAGGCCTTAAAAGTGAGCAATAAAATGTTTAAAATAAATTCAAAATATTAACAGGCAGCCAGTGTAGGGAGGCAAGCACAAGGGTGATGTTTTGTGCCAACTGCAGATGATGGAGGGATCTGTGGCTGATACCTGAGTAAAGTGTGTTACAATAATCAAGCCAAGAATAGATAGAAGCATGAAAAAAATTTTGTAGATCAGCAATTGATAAAATGACCTAATTTTAGAGATTATCTTGAGCTGGAGAAAACATGACTGAACAACATTTATCAAAACAAAAGTTAGCATTGGATATTACACCTAGATTCCTAGCAGCCTGCTTAAGACTATTTGACAGACCACCAAGATTAGGAGCAAAAGGGCTGATGGAATTTAGGGGACCAAACAAAATTCCCTCAGATGTATCATCATTAAATTTAAGAAAAATTTGGAACATCCAGGATTTAATATCAAAGAGGCAAGTTGTGAGATTTGCTAGGCTGCTAGGATTTGTGGGTTTTAGTGGCATGTATAACTGAGTTTCGGCAGCATAAACATAGCAAAACTCATCAGGATTTTGAATAACGTGGCCAAGAGGCAGCATGTATATAAAAAACAGAAGGAGGCGAAGAACTGAGCCTTGAGGGACACCACAACTGAACTGAGCCATCGATGAAGTAGAGTTAACCAGAACAACAGAAAAAGTTCTGTTGGAGTGGTAAGAGCGTAATAAGCCGAGCCCTTGATGCTTACCCAAATCTCTAAGCAATGTTAGAGGATGTTGTAATTGACTGTGTCAAACATTGCACTTAAGTCTAAAAGAACTAAAATCGAGCAGTCACCTCTGTTTGCAGTCAGCAGTAGGTCATTAGTGAGCTTAACTAGAGCTGTCTTGGTACTATGAAGTGCTCTAAAACCAGACTGGAAACTGTTAAAAACACTATTAGTATTCATAAAAGATATGAATTGAGGTCAAATTGCTTCATCCAGAACCTTAGATAAAAAAAAAAGACAATTTGGAGGTTGGTCTGTTGTTACTTGAGGCCGACGGTCCAAATTAGGTTTCTTTAGCAATGGGTGAACAAGGGCATGTTTAAAACTATCTGGAAAAGAACCAGAGACCAGAGAATTATGAAAAATTTGCAAAATAACACAGTTAACAGTGTAAAAATACCTCCTTGAGCAGCTTAGTGGGGATGATGTTGAAGCTGCAGGAGGAGGAGTTCATATGGGAGACTGTACTCTTAACGCTAAAATTGTAATAGGTTGAAAAACTGGGTAAAAGAGGTAGAATTAATGTGGGGAATGGAAAAAATTCAAGGGTCAGGCTGAAATTGGCACCCAATATTCTCCACCTTCACCACCTTCTCCACCAAAATGATCTATTGCTGCCTGATCTTAACTCAACCATAGATGTCAGTCGTGCATGCGCACGGTTGACTCAGAGCGTGCGGTGATGGAAAGCGGCGTTGGTTGAGCGAGGAGTGGTGATAGCGAGAGCAAACATTTTTTGAATGTTTTTTACCACCTCAACCACAAGAGGTTCTTCGTCATACAGTCATAACTGCACAAGACATTTTAGGGTGATATGTCCAGTAGTTAGCAAGATTAGCCTCGGACAGTCACAAACACACACACACACACACACATGCAAGTGCGCGACCAAACACACAATCCCTGGCAGAGATAACGAGAAAAGCAGGAGCTAGCTAATAAAAGTATATTACAGTAAAACAAAAGTATACATAAAAACGACATTAAAGCTAAAAAAAAAAATTAATGAAAAGGTTCCATTATATTTTAATATTTTCTTTACGTTGATCCGCAAATTTAATCATTTCTTTATTTTCACTGCCAATGTGTCTGTCCCTAGAAGACAGTCATATACAACTATCACAGCCAACACTGAATAGCCAATAGTCTCCTGATGAGAGGATATTTTTTGTCAAGAAATGTCTGAGTCGGATTGACAGTTCCCCTGGTCTTAAATCAGTTGGGTTGATCAAAGTCCAGTGATTTGATAATGGGTTAATTTCACTAAGGTAAGATTAAATTTGCCTTAATACCAGGGTCACTGGACTCAATGTTTGGAACTAAGAAATAGTCACTTCTATTTCTCTCTCATTATATACCGGTTATATACCTCTTGCTCCACCTTATGACTATACCTTAATGTTAATGCTGACAAAAGACAGCTGCAATAGTAACCTTTAAAAAAGAAGGGGGAAAAAAAGTTGGTCACCTACTCAACATATTAGGGGTCACTTTGCAATCGTCACAAAACACAGTTCTTATATGGATGCTGGCTGCACCACTGTGTAAGCATCACTGTTATAAAGGGGGGAAATCACAGCAAATATCCCCCTTCTGGTGTTCTGGGCTACAGTTGAACTAGGAGACTTATCATGAAAATCATCTCTCCCGCCCCTTTTCTGTCCTCCTTTAGTAGCCTTTCTCTGTTTCTGTCTGTCTGTCTGTCTGTCTGTCTGTCTGTCTGTCTGTCTGTCTGTCTGTCTGTCTGTCTGTCTCTCTCTCTCTCTCTCTCTCTCCCTCTCTCTCTGCCTCTCTCTCTGTGTGTCTGTGTATTTCTCTGTCTCTTTCACACTCCTTGCATTTGCCACAGCATAGAGCTGACATAATGTCATTATGATGCTCCTAGCCAAGGCTGAGTCCTATGTGATTGGCCCCATCAGAAAGAAGCTGAACTGGGCTTCAAATGTTGTCCAGCCCCATCTCTTTGGCTCCCCTTAATGGGGTCCTGGGTCTGTTTCCCCCTCTGGCTGGGATTTGGGGATTTGCTACCCAAACAGAGAAACAGAAAGAGAGGGAGATAGGAGAGCTTTTGCTCCTGTTCGCCACTCCAAATCTATAGGGTGTGGGGGAGAGAGCATGGAGTCTTCAGTCATCCAAGAGGAGCACATTGTAGCCTTTTATCTGTTCTCTTTGCCGGAAGCTCCACTTTTTGCAAAGATGCTATCGCTACACATTTCACACAGATGCCTTATCTGTGAGTGCTTGTGCTGCTTGATTTTTATCTTTGCTGAAGTTTCAAAGCCAGATAAGGGTAACTGTTGTGTGTTTTTTAGGTAGGAAGTGGCATAAATGCTTAGATTTCTATTCACTTACTGGAGGTCTTAGGAGACTGTTCATTCAACACTGCAAACCGGCAGCTTGCAGATGCATAGAACTGATGAGTTTCATAAGTGCATTCCATGCCATCAGGGGCTTCAATTTTTTCATGCTTGGTGATATCAGATGAACAATCTTTGACTAGTAGTCAGACCGAAACGGAATGGGGGACTATGACTGAACACTGTGGACAAGGCGTTGTAGGGGAAATGCCCTCACATCCCTCTGTGTCCAGTGTAAATGTGGCCTGATTGGTCAGGGTGATGCTGTTTTGGCAAGGTCTTTTGTTCAGTCACATCCCACAGCTGGGAGGGTCTGGACTGGATCCTTAACAAAGCAACATTTCTAATGCTGTGGGTGGATGTCCAAAATCATCTGTTCAACTGTTTCTGTTGGGTCACCGCATGACAAGTGGTGTACTTAGCGGTAATGAGTCACCGGGACTAAATTTTACTGTTAGCCATGGGCTGAATGAGTTTAAGAGCATCTGCTGTAAAGTATCTTTGCTGAATGGTTTAGAACAATGAGAACAAAGATGATCTTAATGCTTAAAATACTATTGGGAAAACCAACCCTGAGTAATGAGCAGCAGTGCTTGGAACTATTCTCATTCCAGCTGCGAGCAATCCACCATCTTCATCGTAGTTTGTGACGCCCCCAAAGCATGGATCTCATACCATGTTTGCGGTGACTTTTAATTGGAGGAGTAACAAAAGGCCTATTGTCTTTCCTCTTCCGGAAATTACCACAGCAAATTTAGCTCCCTAAATCAACTTGCTCTGCCTCCAGCCTAATTATGCATGCACGGTCACATTTACCATTGAGACTGAGTGGCTTTTACTATGTTTTACAAAGTCAGGAACCCCCCTGTGGTGGTTTCTGTATTCAGCATGGTTACTCATTAGATTGCATGGATCATTAGAGGCTGCTACATCAAACAAGAACTCCTCTGCTCTGCTTGCAGCGGGCCCACGTTGTCAGTGTTGTCTCAGGCATTCAGGAAGGCTAACTTGGACCACACCAGGCACGGACATGGCGCAGCACATCTGCACGTCCATTAGAGATAAGCAGTGCGATGCTTGCACGGCTTCTGTGGTCAGTGTAGCAACTCCAGTTGATTATAATGGACACGATCTGCTGCGGCAGATGTGTCGCACTGCATCCGTGCCTGGTGTGGCCCTCAGGCAGGCTTTAAGCCCAGAATCCAGCCGACATCTCCCTCTGCAGCTACTTCAAAGGAGACCCAACGTGGCAGTTTTTATGCCCAAAGCATTTGAAGAAGTTCTTTTTAACCACAGGGGAGTTTATGTGATTATTACAGAAGTGAATGCAAATAAGCAATTCATACTTTTCATTGAAAGTAATTTGAAGGTTTTTAATGTTTCAAAATGCAGAAGAGTGCCTGCCACTGTTTTAAGTCCACACAACCCACTAAAAAGATTTTAATTACTGGAATTGTTGTTTACACTCGTTTGTCATTTTCCAAATGAGTGCAGATCTAAACGGCAGCAACCTTTTGTGAGCGTAATTTATTCCGTCACAGTATTTCTCTGGAGTCAAATAAAATTTCAGTTGAAGTTAATGCTATCCATGAGGGCTAGATATCCACAGGGCGTTTCTCTAATCTGCAATTGATATGCCTCCTTCATTTGTACTGTGCTTAGTTTTGAAAAGTAACACACAGCGCAGCAAATACATACACATATCTAAGATTTGTCAGGTTTACGTTTTTGGGGCTATTAACTGTAGTTTTAGTTGTGTCGACTCTTTCTCTCCCCCCTTTTCTCCCCAATTGTACTTGGCCAATTACGCCACTCTTCCGAGCCGTCCCGGTCGCTGCTCCACTCCCTCTGCCGATCTGGGGAGAGCTGCAGACTACCACATGCCTCCTCCAATAGATGTGGAGTCGCTAGCCGCTTCTTTTCACCTGACAGTGAGGAGTTTCACCAGGGGGATGTAGCACGTGGGAGGATCACACTATTCCCCCGCCCCCCCCCCGAACAGGCACCCCGGCTGACCAGAGGAGGCGCTAGTGCAGCGACCAGGACACATACCCACATCCGGCTTCCCACCCGCAAACATGGCCAATTGTGTCTGTAGGGACGCCCGACCAAGCCAGAGTTAACACGGGGATCCGATCCACCAATCCCTGTGTTGGTAGGCAACGGAATAGACTGCTACACTACCCGGGTGCCCTAGTTGTGTCAACTCTTGATTTGGCTAAGAAAACAGTGAATGCTGTCAAGAGCTTGTGCCTCTCAAAGGGTTTATGTATAAGAAGATCCTTCTAGGAAAAATTCACTGATTTCCGACCTTATCTATCTATGACAGGGATAATGCATGAAAAACACTTGCAGTTGTTTCAGATCCTTTCTGCATCTCTGGGGTGGGGGGACCAGTTGTTTTCTTCGTCTGCCAAGTGACATATCTTGACATCAGTTGGGGACCGGAAAAACTTAACAGCCTAGCAAGGTTTCTAATACCCTCAACTACTCTAAAGACGCTGTTCAAAAGACACGTTCTCATTTTCTCGACTAAGCTGTTTCTGATGGTGGAAATGAAATGCCACAAGAATAGCACCGAGGATTTTATGAACAACAATACAGAAGTTTACGCGCAGTGCATTCTGCGCAGTACACAGTACACTGTGAGGACTTAATTGCACCATTTGAGTACATTGCTCATCAGTACTGATTGGACGTGCACAAAAACCATCGGTGAAATTTCCCTCTAGGTACCATTTGTTTTGGTGCACCACTATAACTTCTCAGCGAATGTACATTGCTGTGTTTAGATGCTGTGTTATGCTCTTTTTAGCTTCTTCTTTTTTTCCCCTAGAAAGTTTCACAAGATGAATTACACTGATTCCTCCCCTGAATTACACTGTAGCCCATGGCTATGTAAATTGAAGTGAGACGTTGTTTATAAGTTTTCCTCTTAAAAGCAAGCAGGCATATTGAAGAAAATACTAGTTATAGCGTTTTTTTTAATGTACATGAGTTTTTTTTTATTGAGGCTAAGAAATCTCATTTATTTGAGAATGGAGATTCAACTGCAGTGAAATTTATTCTGTTCTTGGCCATATCCATGGATCCATATCCTTATCCATGAATATTCCCTTAATAAGGAAATTTTGGGAGAGGAACAGACTGCAGCGAACATTAAGGTCAGCAGAAAAAAAATCATTGGCACTCCCCTGCCCACCCTGCAGGACTTGTACACCTCTAGAGCCCGGAAAAGGGTGGGCAGAATCAGCACCCCCCCACACACACGCACCCAGGTCACAGTCTGTTTGAACTCCTACCCTTTGGCAAGGGCTACAGAGCGATGTACACCAAAACCACCAGACATAGGAACAGTTTTTACCCACAGGCCATCTCTCTCATGAACACTTGACAGTATGGTGCAGGAATTGACACTTATTACGTTGTAAATATCCTCCTGTAAGGTGTTGGTCCTCCATGAGCCTCCAAAACAGCTTCAGTGCTCCTTGTCATAGATTTTACAAGTCTCTGAACTCTACTGGAGGGATGAACACCATTCTTCCAAAAGATATTCCCTCATTTAGTGTTTTGATGATGGTGGTAAAGAGTGTTGTCTCACAAGTCGGTCCAAAATCTCCCATAGGTGTTTGACTGGGTTGAGATCTGGTGACTGTGAAGGCCATAGCATATGATTTACATCATTTTCATCCTCATCAAACCATCCAGCGACCCCTCGTGCCCTGTGGATGGGGGCATTGTCATCCTGGAAGAGACCATTCCCATCAGGATAGAAATTTTTCATCATAGGATAAAGGTGATCACTCAGAATAACTTTATATTGATTTGCAGTGACCCTTCCCTCTAAGGAGGACAAGTGGACCCAAACCATGCCAGGAAAATGCCCCCCACAGGATAACAGAGCCCCCAGACCCCCTCATTGTAGGGGTCAAGCATTCAGGGTTTTCCTTTCGTTTGTCACCCGTTTGTAGCTCAGCAATACAATTTACCATTGATGATATTGGACATTTAGGGTAATAACTTTAAACATGCACTTTAGCTTCAACTTCCAAATATATGGTTTAGATAATCTGGTTAAATTGCAGTTGTTGAAACATATCTGATGCTCATTTTCCGATGCCCCCAAGATGCTGTTGTAAAGCTGAATCCAGCAAGGGGCTTGTATCCAAGATCTCGATAACGAAGCTGGTAAATTAAAGATACCCTAACTGGTACGCATGCTGGCAAAAAATAGAAAAGAGGACCTCGGTTGTAAAAAAAAAAAAAAAAAATCCTTTGAATATCAAAAGACAGTCATTGTGACAAACATGATAATAACACTAGGTTTAGGGTGAAAATAGATTTGAAAAACAAAGAGTTCAGCAAAGGACCGTTTCCACACAGTTAGTGTGTGGAAGGCTAATTTGCCTTGACTTTTTGCTCCACTTTGATGTCATGCGTAATAATTGATTAATAGCCTGCTTGATTAATTCATTGACTGTAGTTACATTTTTGGCCATACGTTTTAATAAACCCCTCTTAAGTCATATGCCTATCCTTGTTAAAATCCTAATTACTCATGTTACATGTAACTGAATTATTACCGATAAGTTTCACACATCTCAAGGGGAAGATAGTCTTAGGTCTAATCCATCCATCCATCCATTATCCAAGCCTCTTATCCCTACCGGGATTGTGGGATGCTGACGCCTATCCCAGCAGTCATTGGGCGGCAGGCAGGGAGACACCCTGGACAAGCCGCCAGTCCATCACAGCCCCCCCAATAACCCCCCCCCCACACACACACATTTACACCTAGGGACAATTTAGTATGGCCGATTCACCTGGCCTACATGTCTTTGGACTGTGAAAGGAAACCGGAGCACCCGGAGGAAACCCACGCAGACATGGGGAGAACATGCAAACTCCACACAGAGGGCAAGCCGGGACGACCCCCAAGGTTGGACTACCCCAGGGCTCGAACCCAGGACCTTCTTGGTGTGAGGCGATCGCGCTAACCACTGCGCCACTGTGCCGCTAGGTCTAATCGTACTGGTTAATTTCAAAAACAATACCAGTTTTTGGGGTTTTTTTGAGTGCTTGAGATGGTTCTATCCAAGGTTGGAAAAAAGGGGATTGTGGCCCTGTTAGTGTTGGACTGGTTGACTGTGAAATACAGTCAAGGCTATAATAGGGAGGCTGTGAGAGTTGGGGATTTATGTCTGCTAAAAGACTCCCCCATGGAAGAATAAAATATCGTTGCCTCACAATAATAGAGAGAACGGGATGGAGGGAGGGGGGAGATGGAGAAACGCAACCCTCTGTTCCTGTGCTATTATCTACAGCCTGAGAATATGGAACAGCAGAGGCAGCCACGTGTTAAGAAATAATGATAAAGGTTTCATAGCGGCACAGAAGACTGTATAATTACTCGGCCTTGGCAGTAAAATTTCTGACCCCTTAGGATTGCAGAACACAGTGCCAAGCCTATTCATGGAGATGTGATAGCTTTGAAGCCGCACAAACTTGTGTCATAATATAGCCGGACTCATAATAATAGGTGAGTTTGTGTCGGGACGCTGTTGACTGGACTGTTATTGAGAACGTTGCTCGACTGATGTGTGAGCCAATGAGGCATGGATTTCTAACAGGCTTTATTTGCTATCTGCTAGCAATTTGAAAGCACACAGGCAAGCCATTATGCTCATAGGCAATGTGATAACGATTTTATCAAGGGGAAACAATTATGTGTAGGTGGTCTAATTGTCCACAGCTGTATTTTTAATATCCAGTTTTATGGTCTGTTTTTTGGCGATTGCATGATGGGATTGATGCTTTTTCCCCTGGTATGCTGCTCTCGCTCAGCAGGTGAGTGTAGGAGGCGATTTTTAAGCTGCAGCGGGTGGTGGAGAGCTGCCCTCGCCTTTCCTTCGCTGTAGGACGATCAGCCCTGCAGCCTTAAAATGGAGTTGTGTGTGTGTGTGTGTGTGTGTGTGTGTGTGTGTGTAACCCCTAGAATGGATTGTGCTTTCAAAGAACTTTAGAGCCCGTCTCTCTCATGTGCTCCTTCTAGAGATGAACCTCTTGACATCTGGAGCAGGCAGACTTGCTTTGAGGGTAAGCACAAGCACACGTCAGGCTGAGCGACGAGAAGGGCGTATGTGCATCGTAATTGCCCACCTCAGTGCGGCTCGCCATCAAGATTGAGTTGGGATGGAAAGTTGCGAGCGGAGCCGTCCTTTTTCTCCGGGAGCGCCTTCAATAGAGATCTCAGCCTGTGATGATTAGGGCGGTAATTATTGCTGCTGTTTGTCCTCTTGTGTTTGTGTTTGTGATATCCGATTGATTAGCCACGTGCTAAGACTTTAAAGCTCTTTGTCTGTTGGTTGTTAATTCCCCATCTCTGGGCATTCACTGGTGCTTGCTGCCCCCCCCCCCATCTCACACAGGGCCTCTCTTAGTTTTGGTTGATTGTAACAGTGGATTTTGATAAAAGAGAGAAGCCCTGCGGGCCCCTTGGCTAAATGTAGAAACCGCGGGCCTTTCATCCATCCCTTTTGATTCACTCGCTGGGGTTTGAAATTCAGTGACTACGAGTGTTTTTGAACAACACCAATTGTTTCTTTTTTCTCCGCCACTCTTTTTAATCAGGCTGATACATGATAATCTTTTGTAGCTTTTGTTCATTGTTGTTTAAAGATGTATGACATAAATATAAATTCATGGCTGGCTTTTGGTTGCAGTAATGTTGCCACTGTTGCGTAGATTTTACAAAAGCGAGCCCGTTGCCCGAAGGTTGCAGGTTTGAACTCTGGATCAGCAAGGAAATTGTGCCAAGGGGGAGGGGAGTAAGAAAAGCCCTCATCCCCTTAACGGCTCCCATCCAAGGTAGCTTAACCTGCTATTACGCTGGGAGGACTGCTCAGTGGCCATTGCACTGGGCAGCAATGTGAATGTGTGTGAGCACACTGGTGAAGTGGAGCATGTGTGCACAGTCAGTCTTCCCTTAACAAATGTTCAGAAAAAAAAATCGAAATTAGGATTGAAAATTTACGCTTAAAAACATGTGTGTAGACCCGTTATGAAGAGCTTCACATAGTTACTTTTTTTTAACCCCCCCCCCCTTTTTTTTTTTCTCTCCCCAATTGTACTTGGCAAATTATCCTATTTTCCAAGCCGTTCCAGTTGCTGCTCCATCCCCTCTGCCGATCCGGGGAGGGCTGCAGACTACCACATTCCTCCTCCAGTACATGTGGAGTCACCAGCCGTTTCTTTTCACCTGACAGTGAGGAGTTTCGCCAGGGGGACGTAGCACATGGGAGGATCATGCTATTCCTCTCAGTTCCCCCTCCTCCCCAAACAGACGCCCCGACTGACCAGAGGAGACACTAGTGCAGTGACCAGGACACATACCCACATCCGGCTTCCCACCTGCAGACACAGCCAATTGTGTCTGTAGGGACGCTCGACCAAGCTGGAGGTAACACGGGGATTCAAACCGCTGATCCTCGTGTTGGTAGGCAACGGAATAGACTGCCATGCCACCTGGATGCCCACATAGTTGTTACTTTTAAGCGAGAATGAAAAATTGGGAGCTCAGCGCCCCCCCATTATAGTCTCTACTACTACTTTTGGCTACTCCTGTTAGGGGTTGCCACAGTGGATCATCCATTTCCATCTCTTCCTGTCTTCTGCATCTTCCTCTGTCATGCCAGCCACCTGCACGTCCTCGCTCACCACATCCATAAACCTTCTCTTTGGCCATCTTCTTTTCCTCTTCCTTGGCAGCTCCATATTCAGCATCCTTCTCCCAATATACCCAGCATCTCTCCTCCACACATGTCCAAGCCATCTCATCTTGCCTCTCTTGCTTTGTCTCCAAACCGTCCAACCTGAGCTGTCCCTCTAATATACTCATTCCTAATCCTGTCCTTCTTCATCACTCCCACTGAAAATCTTAGGATCTTCAGCTTTGCCACCTCCCGCTCCACCTCCTGTCTTTTCGTCAGTGCCACTGTCTCCAAACCATATAACATAGCTGGTCTCACAACCACCTTGTAAACCCCCCCCCCCCCCATTATAGTGAAGACCTAATTTACTCCTACATCACATGAGGAATCTACATGATGAAATCTAACTACCCACCTACTCACAGCGTTCACTAGAATCTCACCATGCACAGCCTGCTATTATTATCGGCATTATGATACTCTTGACAGTATTCATGACACTGATTTGACAGTATTCATGACACTGATTTGTCCATCCCATTGCTTTCTCTCCCACACGAAAACTTTCCCACAAAAGCAATTTGTTTCCTTTGCTATGCTGTAGGGAGATGACTCACATCCTTGGAGGTTGTAGTGCCTTTGGTTTGTTCCTTTGGAAAAACAATAGCAGGTGTAGTCTGAAGGTCTGACTGGCAAGTGTTCTGAGATGCCATTTTTGTAATACTGTAATGAGTTGACCCGATTCAGATTTCTATAAATTGCCCTCCCAGGTCAGTTTGGTTTGAACACTCAGCTCCTTCCACCGGTTCAATGTAGATGTGCTTCCAGTCTGATTGTTCGATATCTTTCGGGGGAGGATGCATCTGTGAATGCTATGTTTACTCAACCCAACGCTTTCTTCAGATGTCACATCTGTGCAGTCGGGGGAAACACTCGGGAGATGGGAGGCTAAGCTCCACTGGGAATTGGTCTGTTTGGTCACAGCCTTCTCTGAGAGGAGCCAGTCAGTCTGTGTCTGTGATAGCCATAGCCACATAATGTTCAATTTTCCTTTTCCTCACAATATGATTTACAAGTTACATATTATGTATTTAATAAGGCTACTTGGATTTTATTATGCTTTTCCTCACCTTGTTATACCCACAGGCTGTCTGCATTGAGCTGATTGCTTTGATACTAAACCACTGACTGTTGGGATTCACCATATCTCCCATCTTACCTATGTAATTACTAATCAATACTAACATAGCTCTAATTGGCTAATGGTCTGCAGCCACTGCATAGTGCCATTGAACAACACACAGGGCACAGTAGCAGAATGGTTTTGTTGTCGTGGATTCTGTGAAAACCAGCCTGCAGGTATGCAAGTGCTGAACCTAATCGACTATATAATGTCAGACTATCTGCTGAATCCCTTTTGTTATTTAGCATTATTTTTAGGGATCTGTGCCCATACTACTGTAACCTGTTTCCCCCCGCACCACACACTCGGACGAATTCTCCTCTCTTCTCCTTTTGTTCTCCTCATTCTTCCTCCCACTATCCACAAATTCACTTCAGGTTTCCTGAACCTTAACTGATTGTTTTAATTTACATAAGTCATTTCCCCCACATTATTACTCAGTCATTATTTCAGAATATAGTTAGCAGGGCTTACTGATGGGCCTTACATGCAGTCGTGGAGACTCTGATAATTTCTCAGGTGAGGGGCGTAACTACAGCCATGTGGGAAGAGCGTCATTTCAAAAAGTCAAAGAAGAAGAGCAAAATAAATACTTCGAAGCCAATTAATTACCCTTCTTTTAAGTGTTGCTCTTTCATATGCGGAGATCTGCATGGAAATGTTTGTTTTAAAACTGAATTATTCATTCAGACAATGGGTTGTTTGTTGAACATCAAACATTAATTTGAAGCAATTTGGATGAAGCCCTTGCCATGCTTCACTTGGTTTAATAACCAAACGGGTAAGCAGTGAAGCAGCTTCATATTGCAGAGCCAGGCTTCTGGTAGCTTCCACCCCAAAACTGTGTAGGTTTACAAAAAACAAAACAAAAACCCAACCCTCACTGAAAGTGAAAAGCCCTCATTTATTCCGGCCTTGGACTGCCTCAGAAATGTTCCCCTGGAATGTGGTATATATCTGTTGGGAGAAAAAGCGCTCCTCAGCGCCTGCCTGTTCTCTGCTGAGCTTCTGAGATCAGGATGTCTCAAGAATTGCCTCTAAACTCTGCAGTGGTTTACAAGAGAGTGGAGAGACTATTGGCCAAATCTCCACCCTTTGAAAAGCTGGTGTCTGATTTTGTTGTGTCCTTTCTGTGTGTCAGCATTTGTTCTTTGCAGCTCCCTATGGAACTCCTACATGCTGCCGGCCTGAACAGGAAGGTTGTGGTGGTGATAGATAATGCCATGCAAGCAGTCCTTAAAGAAAGAAAAAAAAAAGTAATTTGGGGTGACACAATATTAGTTTTTTTCAAGGTTTTTTTTTTTAGGTTCCTCCTTTGTTTTTCTTTGGGGTTTTGAATGTTTTTGTGAAGATTCAGCTTCAGTACATATTTAACATGTCAAGAAGGATGATTGGAGGCTTCCGGGTAGCGTAGCGGTCTATTCTGTTGCCTATCAACACAGGGCTCGCCGGTTCAAATCCCCATGTTACCTCCAGCTTGGTCGGGCGTCCCTACAGACACAGTTGGCCGTGTCTGCAGGTGGGAAGCCTGATGTGGGTATGTGTCCTGGTTGCTGCACTAGCACCTCCTCCGGCTGGTCGGGGCGCCTGTTCGGGGGGGAGAGGGAACTGGGGGGAGTAGCATGATCCTCCCACGCACTACGTCCCCCTGGCGAAACACCTCACTGTCAGGTGAAAAGAAGCAGCGGACGACTCCACATGTATCGGAGGAGGCATGTGGTAGTCTGCAGCACTCCCCAGATTAGCAGAGAGGGTGGAGCAATGACCAGGACGAGTCAGAAAAGTGGGGTAATTGACCGGATACAATTGGGGAGAAAAAAAGGGGGGGGCAATTGGGGAGAAAAGGGGGGGGACGATTGGAATTTGCAGCTTGATTTCAGAACACTAAAGCCTACCTATTATAGGATGCCATATAATACCATACAAGTTGTATATCCTGTACTTGACTAAGCCTTTTTTTTTCCACGAGTGTTCGCTCTGAATCACTTATTTGATCAAAGGTTGGTCTCATTGTTATAATAACTTTGTGGAGAACTCTTGAAAGAAGTTGCCCTCATCGGATTCGGTTGACCACCCACGTTCTTTTTCTTCTTCATTCTTTCATGGGAAGCGGCTCAAGCACACTTGGCCACCGTTTTGTCCTCGAGCACTAATCTCTTAAACTCTTGTTTGGTGCAAAACGCTGCAAGCTATGGACTGTGAAATGGTCCTCAGTACCAAGCTCTCTTTGTGTTTCTTAATAGAGCAACACAACCCAGTGCCCTCCACTCGCAGCAATAGCAGAGGGGCGACACCGTGTGCCAGGGGGTTAAAAAGCAACCATTTTCTTTTTGTCACAAATTGTGCACACATTATTTTTAAGGTTTTTACTGGTGAACATTTGTCTGCGCTGTGCAGCAAAGATTTTTTTTTTTTTTTTGTCGGGAAAATGCTGCTGCTTTTGAAGGCAAACCACCACAGGAACTTGTCCAGCCAGACAATAGCTGAACTATTCCAAATTGATTTTACTAGTACTGTAGTACTGCTGCATTTTCTGTGGATGTACAGCCAGGGAGGGAAGGTACAAAGTAGATGAAAAAGGACTGGTTGATTTATTACTTGTGAGATTGCTTAGCTGTGGTAGGGAAAACAAGGTGACGTATACAAACACCGTTTTATACAAAATAGACCGTCATGATTGTGATTGAAACAGTTCTCAAATTGCCCTTATCATTCCTCTGAAGAAGATTACACCTTGAGGTTAACCTCCACAGCCCTGTGAAGAACTCTGGCTGACAGATGGAGGATGCATGTGCTGCTGCATCAGACTCTGCCTTTGTTTGAACCAGTGAACAACTCAAAAAGACGTCTGTGTTTCCAGGTCATTAGACAGTGCATGTTTGACCCTATTAAGATGCATACATTTCTCAAAAAATTACATTGCTCTCTCTGCATAATTGCAGCCCATGTAAACAAATGCCATTCATAAAAATCAAGGCCTTTATATGGCTCATTAGGTGTAATAATTTAGTATCACTGTGATACACAGCTGTTTTCACACAAGTGAAAATAAAGGCCTATTCCCCTGTGAAAAGCCAATTAGGGTGTCAATAGTACTAAAGTTGCTCTGCATAAATGGGAGCCAGGTAAATGTAGAGCTGATTGGCTTATTGACTCCAAATTGTTGTACTATTGAGTATTTGGGGGGGGGGGCAGCATGCTCTGAACAAATTATAGCAATTGCTTCCCTGGGCCTTCAGTGTCAGTGGTGCAGCATAGAGTCTAAGCACAGATAAGTCTTTATCAGACTGTGCTCCATCCTGAATTCGGAAGACTCTGCTCACAGCAGTGTTTTACAACCAAACTGTTTTGTATGGGATTCTTTATCTTGGCCCTGTCAAAATTTGAAGCCGTGTTGAGCAAACAGGCTGGTTTATAGCATTCTGTCTCCTCTGGCTAGTCCCAGGCACAACATAAGCATTGTTAAACAACATTGAAACCTCTCTTGTTACTTCTGAGCATTCATTTGCTGTTGATTTGAATTTTTTTCCCCTCAGGTGAGTCAGTATTTCTGCCATTATTATGTCTCTATAGCAAGCTGATGACAGAGCCTTGTCATTTTTCCCTCATTGATTTGAAAAGGCGGTATCTTATTATTTTGTTTATTGATATGGTGGCAGAGCAGGCCAACAAGGAAGTCAAGTCAATTTATTTGTGTAGCCAAATATCACAAATTACAAATTTGCCTCAGTGGGCTTAAAGCAAGTAGCAACCATCTGGTTGTGTTCCCACTACCACAACTGCCAGCTGGCTGCTTCTGAAAAGTTTTGAGATCGTGACTTGGAGTCAGACCCCTAATGAAAGGAAATTAATGAGCTTCAATGTTAATGTGATTTCTAACTTCTTGTGGCATTAAAATTAAACCAAGCTTCTTGGTTGCTGTTCTATCCCAAAAGATAAGCAGTGCAATGAATCAAATTCAAGCCACTTTGCTGTCTCAGCAAGTGTTCAAACACTGAAAATATGATGATTATTGTATATATAATGTCAGCAAGGGTTGACTTGGTAGGACAAGTTGCTGTGTATTTGGTATTCATCACCTGCTGATTTCAACCACGTTTTAGTTTTTCTCTGCTGCTCATGTAAATAACCCTTCATCATCTGAGACAGAGCCTCCTCTAGCCATCAAACCGGCAAGAAAGTAATTACATCCAATATGTAGATCCAGACTTATTAACTAATTTCCTGTAGCATCTGTACAATATTGCCATCGCACAACAACAAACCACCAATTACCTTGCTATATCATTGAGCAAGTCGTCCTGTAATTTGACATAACCACCACGTACCAACCCCCATGGCACAAAGCACTACCACTGCAATCCCTCACATGACATGCCAGGGAGTATCATCTTGTCTCTGTGAAGGTGGTCAAGCGAGACAATGAGCGCTTTTACAATATGAGAGCAGCTTTGGCAGTCATCCAGCAACCCAGTCATGGTCATCCTTTCCTTTCTGTCACTGCAGTCACATTAGTATTGGGTCAGCAGGGGAAAGAGCTGAGTGCATTTCATGGTGGGCACAAGCTATCTAGTGGTAGAAGCCTCCCACAGTATCTCATTAATTCTGGTGGAAATTAGCTCCTATGGTGGCTTCTTGGCTTATTGTCTCCTGCCTCCTCCCCAGCTCTCACATAGATCTCCACCCACAAGCAGCTTCTTGTGTTAATTCAGCTCCCGAGGTAATCTAACTTGAACATCCTGTCAAGTGACAACTTGAAGACCTGACCAGTGAAAATCAAGTAATAAACAACTACGGCAATGTTGCTACTTAAAGCATGATAAAATACAAATAAACATGCACTAAGAATTCATATTTTGTAAAAAAAATAAAAATATTTTGATTGACAAAAGTTTTCCTGATTCTGAGTGAAAACATAGCTAAGTGACATATCTGTCATCAGCAGGCACTTGAGGCATCCATGTGTTTTTTGTTTTGTTTTTGTTTTGTTTTTTGGATTCCCCCCATTTTTCTCCCCAGTTGTATCCAGCCAATTACCCCACTCTTTCGAGCCATTCCGGTCGCTGCGCCACCCTCTCTGCTGATCCGGGGAGGGCTGCAGACTACCACATTCCTCCTCCGATACATGCGGAGTCGCCAGCCGCTTCTTTTCACATGACAGTGTGGAGTATCGCCAGGGGGACGTAGCGCATGGGAGGATGACGCTATTCCCCTCACTTCCTCCTCCCCCCTGAACAGGCGTCCTGACTGACCAGAGGAGGCGCTAGTGCAGCGACCAGGACACATACCCACATCCAGCTTCCCACCTGCAGACACGGCCAATTGTGTCTGTAGGGATGCTCGACCAAGCTGGAGGTAACACAGGGATTCGAACCGGCGATCCCCGTGTTGATAGGCAACTGAATAGACCGCTATGCTACCCAAATGCCCTGGCATGAATGTTTTAAGGGGATTGTTTATGAATGTTCTAGCTACGAGGCTGAGGGGAGAGTCTCCATAGACATTTTATGTGGAAACCATGTGATAAGACGAACCATTGTATGATAGTCTCAATACCTAAACTTAACCACTATAACTGTTGTTGCTGTTGCCACTGTATAAAAATCAGCTTTTGCATAAGCATTTGAAGTTGTTACTTGTACGCCATTCGCTGAGAATGTGAATCGGCAGTCCTTGCTTGGTCACATGGTTTGCGAGACACAAATGTCACCAAAAAAAGAACAAACAAAACAACAAACAAATTTTTGGCAGAAAAGGGGGTGGAACAAGGGGAAATTGGCTGTTGGACATTAAGTCTAATTCTGTGATGATGGGATAAATTTTTAATGCTGTTTAAGCAATTAAGCAATCATGCAATTAGCCTAATCATATCAGCTTTACTTTCTCAATTCAATTCATTGGTTATCGAATTTAATTGTTTTAGAAGACCATTTCTCCCTTAAGACTATCTGGCAAATTTAAACCTTTCCTCTCTGCTCTGACAGAATGTATTCAGCTCAATACATCTCTATCCAAGATGTAGGCATGTGAGGAAAGCTAAGCGTAAACACACCCAGGTGGAGTGACCTGAAGATATTTCAGTTGAGCCCCTGGATGCTCCTCTGTAACTCATACAGGAACATTTCGGTGTATTGTTCCGGGAACTCACCCAACCTTGAAAAGCATTGACATTGACTGAGTACTGTGGTTGGGTGAAAAAAGCTGCTGCTTTTTCAAGTTGTTTTCACCTGAGCTGGAGGCACACAGCCACATCCCAATTTGAAAAAGCTCACTACTTGGTGAAGGAAAGTTTTGCACCCAACCTGTGAGTTGTTAGTTTAACGTCATTCAGGGCTCTGCTTTTTTCCCATGGGAGGCAGTATGGGGCCATAAAAGAACAGGTTCAAATGACTTGGCTTGTCAAATACTTGTGACATTACACAGTGTCTGAAGTACTGCAAAACCGTACACGAGTGATGTATTCCTTCCTGCACAGGTTATACTGTTTTGAAACATTGCTTGGTACTTTCCGCCAAAGATCCTAAGCTCTCTCTCACTTAAAAGTAATGTATCTACAGAGTCTTAGCTAGTTATTGGAGGGCTGGCTAATTATTGGAGGCAACAAGTGCACTCCAGGAACCAAAGTCCTCCCAGACATGCATTGAATTGCAAGGCGGAAGGAAAAGCTAATGAGGCATCCGAATCAAAGTGAGTTCTTAATTGACTGATAGACGACAATGGAGGCCATCTCATACTATGCAGAGAATAATGGCTCTGTCTCAACAGGAAACTGCTAATCAGGAAAGCAGGCCTTGATAAAAATCAGTTGTGACTGCTGCAGGTGTCCTTAAGTGGTCTAAAGTGCACAAGATGCTCCTTTTAATTTGCATTCTTTGCTTTGAGATTATAGAGTTGATGAATTTTTTTTTCACCTTCATTTTTTTGATGTTCAAAACCAAAGTGGTCCCCCCCCCCTTCCCAAGCACATTAGGTACTTAGCCTTGAGCTCACATACTCCCTCGTTGTGCTGCAGCACTATCGGCAGCAACGTACTCTGTTGGCCAGGGACAAATCGGCAGCTATGCATTAAATAGCTAATGTGCTTGGCAGAGCTACATTATCCGCCCCATCAAAGTGACAAACGCAGGGATGAAGCACTCCGCTCCGCTGACCATGAGATCATTGGAAAATGGGTTTTATCCACAGCACCATATCCGTAGCCATCAAAGTTTTCTTTAAGAGCGCTTTCTGCAGTTTCCTTTACTTTTGTCTCATGGCTTTGACAGCTGACAAACAATGTGGTTGAAGTGGCTGGCTGGCTCCATCTGCCTTGGAAGGCCCTCTGCAGAGCGCTCACACCTGGCTGTGTTTGACCTACTCTGTTCTCTGTGACTTTGTACTTCCAAAGACTCCCAAAAGGAAATAAAAGGGGGTTGTTTAGATGACTGTCAAATTTGAAAGGGACAGGGTTCGACTGGCTGCAGGAAGGACTTCCAATAAGCAGAATTTTACTGGCCGAAAGACAAAGTTGCACGTGGAAAAGGTAGATTTGTTGTGGCTGATGCCAATGAATTATAGGAAAAAAGTTTTGTTGTGCAGAGGCAATGTGTTATTATGGGGTTAGACTTGTTAACTTAAATGACTTTTACCAGCCAAAAAGACCTGAGTTCCAGGGGTAAAGTTAGCGACTACATTCTTTACTTTTTTTTAAACTTTATTACTCCCCATGAGGAAATTTATGCTCTGTGTTTAACCCATCCTAGCTGTGTAGCTAGGAGCAGTGGGCAGCCGCCGTGCAGCACCCGGGGACCAACTCCAGTTCGTCTTGCCATGCCTCGGTCAGGGGCACAGACAGGAGTATTAACCCTAACATGCATGTCTTTTTTGATGGTGGGGGAAACTGGAGCACCCGGAGAAAACCCACCGCAGACATGGGGAGAACATGCAAACTCCATACAGAGGATGACCTGGGATGACCCCCAAGGTTGGGCAACCCCGGGGTTCGAACCCAGGACCTTCTTGCTGTGAGGCGACAGCGTTAACCAGTGGTTTCGGACAATATTGGTCTTTTCAAATCTCTTTGTCTCCCTGTATCCCAGTTGGTTGTTGTAGTTTTGGTGCGTCGACTTCCAGGCGCTTTTCTGACTTCAGGTTGTTGGGAGTATTGTCATCTGATAACCTAAGGAGGCACCAGGACATCCTGTCCTACTTATCCCTTTACCTGGCCACTTGTTGCTGAGCATAATGGGCTCATATAACATCAGTGGGCAGTGAGGATGTATTTTTTTGTATTTCATTGGTGTATTTTGATGTATTTCATTTTTGTTTTTGAAAAACAAATGATAGTTCATTAGGAACACGTGAATACCCATGCGTGTGTATATGAAAATTCGCATGCACATGTTTAACTATTCATGAGTAGCTTTTGCAGCACTTATTAAAAGTCAAAAAGCATGCTGTAGTTTTTTATTTCTGAAGTGTTTTCTCCAAAGTGCAGATGTGCACAGCTCACTTGGCTGCTAAAACAAATATCTTTTGTTCCATTGATTCAAAACCTGTGTCCCTGTTGTGATGGAAAAACTCATCACACAAGATTAATATTGTATTTTTCAATAGTAGGAAATATATGTAAAATGAAAACACTATGCCAAAGAATAATGGTATTCATTGATTTCAGATAATCAAGAGTTTATCCTTGAACTTTGCTGTGGTCGAATCGGATGCAAAAAAATATACAATTCAAACACATAGACAGAGATAAGTCTTGAAAATGTTGCTTTATGTGATGGTAATGTAATGGAAACAGCAAAAAAGTATTGGAACTACAGTAAATTGAATAAATCAATAGTGGACAAGTGAGTGGAGATTCAGAAGGCTCATATGTATGAAAAGCTAGTCTTGAATCCCAGACAACTGAAATTCACACAGAGAGCGAGAGAGAGTGAGAGAGAGAGAGTAGGTGGCGGTCCAGAAGGCTTGTACATATGAAAAGCTAGTCTTGAATCCCAGACAACTGAAATCCACTTAGGAGAGAGAGACAGAGACAGAGATAGAGACGGAGAAAGAGAGAGACAGAGACCCTTCCAGTAGCCCCCTGCATGGAGACGAGTGCTTCATCTACGATGTGGAGAAAGAAGAAAACCAAGCACCTTGTGATTAACGAGCCTCACCTCACGCCAGCCATTTTGGAACGGCTGTCCTGGTCCCGAGGCTCAGTGCACACACTCCAGCAGCTTTGGGACAACTGTGCTGCTGCTCCTCCCTCCCTTTCTCTCACCCACACTTGAACACACACACTTGAACACACACACACACACACAATCATAAGCTGAATCACTGCCTGCTGAATCATAAGCTTGTAAAGACAGAGTAGAGGGGGAGAGGGAAAAAAAAGCTCTCGATAAGCTTGGGGGCTGTTGTGAAGCTGTTGTCGGACGTGTTTCAACCATGTTCTCCAGTGCAAGGGAAAAAGAGAAGTCTGTCAAGTCTTTTTACTGCAGCCCGACACCAACGCATCTTAGATTAGTCACGACACAAAACAAATTAGAACGCTCACCACAAGGAAAGCACTTAAAAACAGCATGTACTGTTACAGCCCAAACTAGTCTGGAATTGCTTTGTCACATGTTTGTCCTCATTGCGTGCTGACCGTGTGTTTTTTTACTTATCCATACTGCTGTTATTATGTTTGATAGCTTATGATTCAGGGAACCTGCCCCTGGTGTGTTAGAGAGCTGATAAGCTATGCTGTGAAGAGGTTATCTCTGGCTGTCTCTGCCATACCTCTCCATTACTGTCAGCCAGAACAGGTAATTGTCCTTCAGCGTGCCACTCTTACCTACCCAAAGGTTCTCCATGCATGAGGTGTCTTACATCAGGTATATGGGCCTTCCACGGATCACGCCACAAAGTAAGCCTGCTCTAATGAGCTGACCAGGGAAGAAGGTCCCTCGGAAAATTTACCAAACGCACACTTTGGCAGCAGCCTTCTCTACAATGTCAGCACTTTCAGCGCTGTGCTGCTTGATAAAGTTCCAACCCCCTTGGCTTACTACTGCTACAGTGTGAATCAAGGCCAATTTGCAGAGATATTCTTTTTAATTATTTCTGGGGGCATATTTGATCATTATTTCTTTTTCTAGCTTCCAAACATCATATCCATTCTGTCTTTGTTACTCAAGAGCGTGCTAATGGTAAGAATTGGAAATCGGGTTGGTATTCTTTGTGGAATATAGTTAATGGCTTTGTTTGGAGGAATTCTGCAGTATGTGTGCTAGAGGCCTCTGCATATTTGAACCAGCATCTGACCTAAGAGTTGTTGGCATCCTCACAAAGGCTCCCATGGTGAATGGAAATCTTGGCTTCCCCACTCAACAAAGCCTTTGCAGCTTACCCATTTCATCTGCCTTCTGAAAATGTAGAACATGAACCAACCTATTCTTTCCCATAGTTTGATGTTTTTTTTGGCATGTCAACAGCCGAGGAAGTTTAGGCAGGCAGGATGCTGTTTATAAATGGCAGAATTATTGTTTATTTTTGGTTTTGTGTCGGTTGATATTCTACCTTGACTCAAAAAGCCCTCTTCTCTCTCTCTACCCTCTTCAGGTTCAACTACAGATCAACGCATCATCTCACCACCAATGGCTTCTACGAGTTCCTCAACTGGTTCGACGAGAGAGCCTGGTACCCTTTAGGCAGAATTGTGGGGGGCACGGTAGGTTTGAACACAATCCCCGCTGTGTAAAATACAAACCCCTGCTGAGAGTACAATCATCCAGACTAAAACAAAGGCTTAGTAGAGGTTATTTTCTTTTCATTTGCTTCACTTCCAAAGTAATTGTGTAGAAGAAGCTCTAGCGCAGACCTAGGCCACTGTGTGCCATGAATTGCCAAGAATATGCAGGTTTTCCATCTAACCACATCACAACACCAGATGGTTTCGCTGATTAACGCACCTTCAGCCAGAGGATAGACGGTTGAAGGAAAACCTGCATGCCCCTGGCTGGGTGGGGTAAGAATCGATTCATTGCAAAATCGTGATACTAAGCCATTAGGATTGTAATATTGCTGCATTATCCCTGAATCGCAGTGTTTAAGTACATTGATTGGATGCTGATGTTGAATTATTGCAATTTTCACATTTTACTGTTGATAAGAGGGGATGGAGCCTTAAAAAAAATCACTATCAAATTGCAATTTTCATAATAAGATTTTTGTTTTGACCCCCCCCCCCCTTCTCCCCAATTGTATCTGGCCAATTAACCTACTCTTCTGAGCCGTCCTGGTCACTGCTCCACCCCCCCTGCCGATCTGGGGAGGGCTGCAGACTACCACATGTCTCCTCCGATACATGTGGAGTCGCCAGCCTCTTCTTTTCACCTGACAGTGAGGTGTTTCACCAGGGGGGCATAACACGTAGGAGGATCATCCTACACCCCCCCCCCCCCAACAAGGCACCCCGACCGACCAGAGGAGCTGCTACTGCAGTGACCAGGACACATACCCACATCCGGCTTCCTACCCGCAGACACAGCCAGTTGTGTCTGTAGAGACGCCCAACCAAGCCAGAGGTAACATGGGGATTCAATCTGGCGAGCCCCATGTTGGTAGGCAATGGAATAGGCTGCTACGCTACCCGGACGCCTCATAATAAGATATTTGAAAAATATCAATACATACCAAGTCAGCACTGAAATATTGCTGTAATATTGAATCAGAAGGTGAGCCAAGTCCCAGATCTACTCCTGGCCCTCTATGACACAGAAGTGGCCCAGGTCTGCTCCAGCAGCAGCTATGCATGGTCAATACAATAGTTTCCACTGTTGGCCAAATTGTAGTATGGCTTATAATAAAAGGCTGTTTCTTATGCCTGTGCAGCTAAAATCAGATTATAGATGCTGATCTTGCTTTACAATTTCCTTATTAATGCACGGGGAGCACTAGGGGAGCATGTCTCATGTCACTGGCCTTGGATGGCCTTACATTTTAGAATGTGGGTGTATACGTATGTGTGTGTGTGTGGGGGGGGGGTGCAAGGGTACTGCAGTCAGCCCTATAAGCCTGTTTTATGGAGCACAGACCTCAATCATGCTCCAGTAGCAAACTGCAAGCTTTTAACTTGACAGATTCCTCTCGCTGCCCTGTTTACCAACGGTGAGAACTGTTTTGAAACCCCAGTCTTTTTTCCAGTGTGAATTACTACCTGTCGATTCCGGCCAATTTATCTCCCATCTACCCTGCGTACTCTGCTCTGTACCTTCCTTCTCCAACCCTCACCTCTCCAGCCCAGCATTCTGTAAACTCAGTCAGGTCAAGGGCCAAGACGGTAAAATACAGTCAGTGTTCGTCTGTCATGTTCCTTCTCCTCTTTCAACAAACCCTTACCTCCCTCACTCCTAGCTCCCTGTGCCCCCCAGCATTTCATCATGAGCTGTAATTGCTTTTGCTAATGGTGCAGCAGGACAACATGGCACCAGCTCTTTGGTGCCAGGGTAAACTTGGAAATGGCTCCCTGCATACCTCCATTGTTGACTCCAGCTGGGAGGCTGTGAAAGAGGTTGGCAGTTGGCACCTGTGGTTTCTCGCTTTGTGTTTTTCTCCTCCTCCCTCCATCCCCTTCCATCTTTCTCTCTCTCTTTTTTTTTAACTTTCTTCCTGGCTCTCTGTACCCACACCCACCCCACACACAAAGCTGTGTGTGTGTGTGTGTGTGTGTGTGTGTGTGTGTGTGTGTGTGTGTGTGTGTGTGTGTGTGTGTGTGTGTGTGTGTGTGTGTGTGTGTGTTATGAACTCGGTACTGCAGGTCGATTGGGGAGTTAAACTGAGCAGTTAAGACAGCCAGGCATGTCGAGGCTGTGCATCACTTTCAGATGCATTTACTATTAGAACGCTAAGCAGATGGTGTCAGGAAAGAGCTGTAGCCGTGCTAGGTGCCGGTGTTTGAATATATTGTCAACTTACACACAAGGGACAACCAAGAATGGGGAAACCAAAAGCCGTCATCAGTATTCATATGTCATAAGCAATTATGGTCATCTATTGTAAATTACCCGTGACAAGTGTAGCTTGTAACAGGGGATGTGCTGCTTCTGTGACTGTACTTGGATTCTTGGATTTGGCTTTGTACCCATAGATTGTGGGAAGGCGGAAAGCCGTGATTGGACTTGCAATTGTACTTGAAAGCAGATAGGTCTAAGTTAATTTTCATGACATTTGCAGAATCTGTGGGCTCCCCAGCACTTGGTTCTCTGCATATAAATAAGCACATCTGACTTGTCTCCCATCTTTAAGCTTATATTCGCATTTCATGAATTTGTTAATAAAAAAAACCCAGCAAATTGCTCCAGAGTAATTCAGGTGGTTCATTTGAAGTGGCTTATTATAGTCAGTCATGTTACACTCTGGTCAGATTAAGGCTTACTTCTCAGCTTGTGTCACTTGCAAGTTGACAAGCAGTAGTCTCTGAGACGAACATTGTTAAATTATTTTAACTTGCTTAACAAATGGCGCTCTGGCCAGAGTAACATTTTTCCATGCTACAGTTTAGTGTCATGCCGCAGAGTTTTGCAAGATTGTCAGAGAAAAGAAGCAGAAAGTGAAGATGGGCCATTACGAAGGGGATGTGAGGGTGTGTGGAAATTTGAGACTGGGACTTCAGATATCTCCTATGATAAGCCTAGTTTCTAGCTATTGTGAGCTGCAAGCTAATACGTAGTTAATAATTATCTGACTGTAAATAGTTGAATACTTGGCCTACTACAATAAGGAGCTCTTGTAAAATTCATTTCCAGACAAATTCATTCACATCCATCATGCCTGGTGAATAAAATGGTTTTGAATCTTGAAGTTAGCTAACACGCCTTTATGCATGGCAATATTCATACAGAATGGAGCACAATCTGAAGTTGGAACCAGCTAATGTACAACAGATTGAAAACTATGGGTTGCTTTACACACCATTTGCCGCCTCCTAATTTAATTATTTTCCCCAATTACCGTGAGTGACGCAGCATGGGAGCGGAGTGGTACTGCATCAATTTAAATCAAAGGAAAAAGTAGTTAGAAGAAGCTAGCTCCACAATAACCTTTTTAGCAGACTTCCAGGATTTATAGTGTGCTGCCACTAGTACCAGATGGCGAGTCACATACAGCCTCAGAGGTTTCACAGGCATTTCGATGGCAGGTGGATGGGTCATTTTGTGGTCGCGTCGAAAGCTACTTTCTCTGTATAAGATGCAAATCTATGCAAAATAAGGCAGGTGTGAGGATGTGTACCGGAGATCCAGTAGCGCCACGGCAGTGGGTCAGCCACCCTGCTCTGTGATAGGTCTGTTTATCTCCACCTTTCATCTGCCACAGTGCCATATTATGAACATCTGAAACGCCATGGGTTGGGATGATGAAGGACAAAGGAGAATCTTGGCATCAATAAAGCCACAGTGTTGAACCCTTTATGATAGGTTGTGGTAGGCCTGGGTGATAAAATGATAGTGATATGTACTGGCAATATACACTTAATCAATAGCAATAAGAAAATTGTTCGATAGAATGTTCGGTAGTTTAACTTTAATGCATTAAATGCAAACTGCCATGAAAGTACGTAATGAATACATGTGCTCCCTCTATGGCCCATAAACAGCCTATCATATCCCTTGATAATGGAGCGTGCTACGAGTGACAGGTAAACAGCCTTAAACACACGTAGCACACTTAACACTAAACACACTTAACAGGTGTGTTGTTCTGTTGCACCGTTGACATATGACACAACAACAGAAACGGCATGGAGTGAGAAAATGAGTGTAGACGGTAAGCAAATTGATTAAAAAAGGACAGGTCAGCTCACCAGTGCCTTGGTAAATAAAGTGGTTAAATTCAAAAAAAAGATTTCTCCTGGTCTTTATTAAAAATAGGTCATTAGAAATTATCAATAATTATCTGTATCGACTGAAATAAAACATTTTATCGTGATCAATTTTTCTGCTTTATCACCCATCCCTAGGCTGTGGTCAACAGGGACCTGGAGATCATTCACTCAGCATGCATGCCTGCTTTTTTTCAGCAATGCCCTGCTTGACATTCAACTAGCAATTCTACCTATACATATTCACACCTGAGAACCACTTGGTACAGCTGCATTTGCACTGATCACACTGGAGTGATCAAGGGTTAAGTACCCTCTCATGGGTACCTCGACAATGGTCGTTGTGCGAGGGCACAGCATTTCTTATTCATGTTTCCTCACCCAGAGTTTCTGTTTGTTCTGAACACTGTGCTTCTGTCACCCAGATCTCAAAATCTTGCCTATTTTGTGTGGCTGAGCTAAATACACAGTTATTAACTGAAAACTGACAGGCGTCCTTTTTCTTCCTCCAAAGAGAGCTTTTAGTTTACTCCCACACTGCTTTGGAAATCACAGTGAGCATGTGAGGGCCCTTGTTTGCATCAAGCACATGTCTGAATCGGCTAAACTGTCCAGGGAGTGGGAAAGTGCTCAATTCATATGAGTTTAGCACACTGAGTCTGCTTCAATAGACTTAGACTGCTTTTATTCGTCTTTGCCTTTTATGCATGTCTCATACATACATGGGAACGAAATTACGTTTCACAAGGACTCCAGTGCCACATAAAAACAAATAACACGTAATAAATATTAAAAACAAAAAGTGCATTAAAAACAAGAATTACTTCACAGACCTAAACATCACAAGCACACCTGACACGGACACTGAGTAAGATGGTTAAAAAGTCATTTTATGGAAGGTTTAAGTGTTCAGGCTGTCGAGGAACCTCACAGCCTGAGGAATGAAACTGTTGCATAGTCTGGTGGAGGCAGCACGGATGCTCTTAAGAGCCTTCCGGGTGCACCGTGCGTCGTAGATGGCCTGGGTGGATGGGAGAGCAGTTCCTATGATCTTTCCAGCTGTCTTCACTATCTGCTCTAGGGATTTGCGGTCTGAGGCCTTGCAGTTCCCATGCCAGACAGAGATACAGCTGGTCAGAATGCTCTCTATGGTGCCTCTGTAGAATGTGATGAGGATGGGTGGGGGGAGACTCGCCTTCTTGAGACGCCGCAGGAAGTGAAGACGCTGCTGGGCCTTCTTGGAGAGCGCAATGACATGTGAGGACCAAGAGAGGACTTCTGTGATGTGAACTCCCAGGAACTTAACACTGCTGACTCTCTCCACATCCATATGTTTTACGCCAATAGATGTAATGCTTTCATAATCCAAGCCTATATGTGGGAGATTTCAACAAAGTTTTTTTCTTTTTCTTTTTTTGTTTTTAGTGGGTTAGTTCAATATCCATCTTTTTGGCTGGATCGGGCAGTGGGCCAGCCCTACAACAACAAATATCTGTGACTAATCATGTTCAGAGTGACTTAGAAAACAAGTTACACGGTTGACCAGCCGATCAACAACGTCACCGGTAAACATGGAAGTGGGAGTTTTACTATCGGCCATTGCTCTTTCAAAATGAGTCGATGCAGCGGTTCCAGCTCATTCCACATTGAAACGCTAAGAACGGAATATTTTGCTGTTCTACGGCCCATAACCTGTTACTCGGCAGGCTAATAACAGGAATGATAGACGCAATATCCCCTTTACAGCTCTTTATTAACAATTATGTTTAGTAAACATAAAATGAAGCTGCCCACAGTAGATGCCAAGGGAACACGTTTTGGGCAGCAGCGACTCAGGAGTTGCCATTGGCCATGTAGGTTTGCACAAACATGGAATTTGACTCCGGTTTCATGGCTCTCTCTCAGTGTACTTCATTGTGTTGATGTGTTGGAGGCAAGAAAAGTGGGCCAACCGTAAGGATCTGAGTGACGTTGATAAGGGTCAAATTATAATAGCTAGACGACTGGGTCAGAGCATCTCCAAAATGGCAGGTCTTGTGGGGTGTTTCCGGTATGCAGTGGTCAGTACCTACCAAAAGTGGTCCAAGGAAGGACAACCGGTGAACCAGTGACAGGGTCATGGGCCCCAAAGGCTCATTGATGTGCATGAGGGAGTGAATGCTAGCCCATCTGGTCTGATCCCACAGAATAGTTACTGTAGCTCAAATTGCTGAAAAAGTTAATGCTGGCTATGATAGACAGGTGTCACATCACACAGTGCATCAAACTGCGTAATGGGCTGTGTAGACGCAGACTGGTCAGAGTGCTAATGATGACCCATGTCGAAAATAACTACAGTGGGCACATCAGCATCAGAACTGGACCATGGAGCAGTAGAAGAAGGTGGCCTGGTATGATGAATCATATTTTCTTTTACATCATGTGTCTGGCTGGGTACGCGTGCGTCATTTATCTGGGGAAGAGATGGCACCAGGATGCATCATGGGAAGAGGGCAAGCCGGCGGAGGCAAAGTAATGCTTTGGGCAATGTTCTGCTGGGATCTTGGTTCATGGCATTCATGTGGATGTTACTTTGACACATACCACCTACCTAAATATTGTTGCAGACCAAGTACATCCCTTCATGGCAATGGTATTCCCTGATGGCAGTGGGCTCTTTCAGCAGGATAATGTGCCCTGCCACACTGCAAAGATTGTTCAGGAATGGTTTGAGGAACATTACAAAGAGTTCAAGGCATTGCCTCGGCCTCCAAATTCCCCAGATCTCAATCTGATCGAATGTCTGTGAGATGGGCTGGAAAAACAAGTCCAATCCATGGAGGCCCCACCTCGCAATTTACAGGAATTAAAGGATCCTATGCGAACATCTTGGTGCCAGATAACAGAGGACACCTTCAAGAGTCTTGAAACAATATGATTTGGCAAAAATAAATAAATAAAATAACCTGAATAATAAACATATAACATAAAAGCCATTTGTGCGGTAATTACATTGAACTTGGCATGGTGTGTCTGTGCTGCACCATTTCCTGTCACGCCCACAACAGGATGAGGATACTGACTTTGAAGTTGAGTAATGTAATGCACACGAGGTCATCAGTCATCACCCACTTACCTACATAATGTTCGTGTTGCAGCTAGCAAACTAGCTAGCTACCACGAGAAAGAAACAAACATCGCTTGAGAGTTTCTTCAGGAGTGGTAGGGGAGATAAAAGGTCTAACGACAATGATAACACAAAGACAGTAGAGGCTGAGACTGCAAAAAAGAAAGCTTCCTTCAAAAGAAAATACGACCTGTCATACCTAAAATATGGCTTTGTTGCGACTGATGACTCACATGTCATGACCGTCTTGTTGCAGGGAAACAAGCCCAGGGCTCCCACTGATTCAGTATGCGCTATGTGTTTAACATCCAAACATTATTTAAATGTTATAATGCTGTTGACTTATAAACCTAACCTATATTCCGGTAGTGATTAACCTCTCCACCCCCACCCATCCACCCGGTTTGCAAAAAATACTGTCAATATTAAACTGGTTCGCTGTGTAAAAAAAGGTTGGGGACCCCTGGCGTAACACACAGGAAGTTTACCATCAGCTCAGGGAAATGTCACCTTGCAGTGTTAAGGAATTAATAACATCAAAATTTGACAACATATTATTCTAACTTACATGTAACATGGAGGTTTTGTGCAGCTGAAATCTGGCGAGTGAAAGACTGTAATTTAGTTGTACAGATTCCTGGGCACACAGCTCTGATAACCCCAGTGACAAAAATAAAAATTTGAGAAAGCGTTTCTTTGGACACAAAATTAGTATACACCCCCCTGTACTGGATGAGTTGACAACATTTTTTTTAGTCATTTTCCATGAAATGAAAAACTAAAATACTCGTAACGTTCACAGATGAATAGACTCGCTCGCTAGCCTTTGGCTAATGGGTCGGACCCTTTAGTCGACTGGTTAAAGTAGTCGCCTGTGGTGCGGTAGACCTGGGTTCGCGTCCTGGCTGCGGCGGTTCCCGGCTACCCCCTGAATTTTCTACATTGGTGTCAGAAGTGGGATGGTGAGATCGTGAGGCCATCAGAAGTGTGTGCGTTAAGAGGCGTGAGGGAGCATGTATGCTGAAGTGCAGGGACGTGCTTCCTGAAGGAGGGGGTAGTGTAATGATCACAGATGAATAGACTCGCTAGCCCTTGGCTAACAGGTCAGACCCTTTAGTCGACTGGTTAGCATAGTTGCCCGTGGTGCAGGAGACCCAGGTTCGTGTCGCGGCTGCGGTGGTTCCCGGCTGTCCCCTGAATTCACTACAATACCATTAAGAATACCTACAAAATTACTTTTTTGGCTCTGTTAGAGCAGATACTGGCATATAATTGATCAGTGCAACACACATGATTTAAAAAAAAACAAACAAACTTAAACATCTATTTTGTAGGTAGGAGCTGTGGTCATGTGACAGGTCATTCGTGCCAGGTCATTCGTGCCTGGCGGTGAGGGAAGCCGTCAGGCTTAAGAAGGAGGCCTTTTGGATTTGGTTGGCCCAGGGGTCTCCTGAAGCAGCAGACAGGTACCGGGAGGCCAGAAGGGCTGTCGCTTCGGCAGTCACAGAAGCAAAAACTCGGGTGAGGAAGTAGTTCGACAAGGGTTTGGAGGAGGACTTTTGGTTGGCCTCAAGGAAGTTCTGGCAAACCATCTGGCGTATCAGAAAGGGGAAGCAGGGCTTGACTCAGGCTGTGTTCAGCCAGGGAGAGGAACTGCTTCCCCAGACTGGGGATGTTGTCAGGTGGTGGAAAGAACACTTTGAGGAGCTCCTGAACCTGGCTAACATGTCCTCAGTGGAGGAGGTAGAGTCTGAAGACTTGGGGGAAGTCCCACCCATATCCCTGGCAGAGGTCTCTGAGGTAGTTAAGAAGCTCCTTTGTGGCTGGATGAGATTTGCCCTGAGATGCTGAATGCTCTAGATATTGTTGGGCTGTCTTGGCTGACATGCCTCTTCAGTGTCGCATGGAGGTCAGGGACAGTACCTGTGGAGTGGCAGACTTGCGTGGTGGTCCCCATATTTAAAAAAGGGGACAGGTGCTCCAATTATTGAGGCATCACACTGCTCCGCCTCTCTGGGAAAGTCTACTCTAGGATGCTGGAAAGGAGGCTCAAACCGATTGTCGAACCTCGGATCCAGGAGGAACAATGCAGATTCCATCTTGTCTGTGGAACAACAGACCAACTCTTTACCCTTGCGAAAATTTCTGAGGGGGAGGCATGGGAGTTTGAACAGCCAGTCTACATGTGTTTTGTGGACTTGGAGAAGGCTTATGACTGTGTACCCTGGGGCACTCTGGGGGGTACTGTGGGAGTATGGGGTACTGGGGCAGTTGCTACAAGTCATCCGGTCCTTGTATAACTAAAGTGAGAGCTGTGTCCATATTCTTGGCATAAAGTCATACATGTTTTCAGTGGGTGTCGGACTCCACCAAGGTTGTCCCTTGTCTCCAATTCTGTTTGTGATATCCATGGACAGGATCTCAAGGCGCAGCCAAGATGAGGAGTGTGTCTGTTTTGGGAACTTCAGAATTGCATCTCTGCTCTTTGCATATGATGTGGTTTTGTTGGCTTCGTCAGAACATGACCTCCAGCGTGCACTGGGGTGGTTTGCAGCTGAGTGTGAAATGGCCAGGATGAGAGTCAGCCCCTCTTAAGTCTGAGGCCATGGTTCTCTACTGGAAAATGGTGGATTGTTCCTCCCTGGTTGGGGATGAGTTGTTGCCTCAAGTGAAGGAGTTCAAGTATCTCAGGGTCTTGTTCACGAGTGAGGGTAGGATGGAACGGGAGATTGACAAGCGGATTGGTGCAGCAGTAGCAGCAATGCAGATGTTGTACCATACCATTATGATGAAGAGGGAGCTGAGCTGGAAGGCAAAGCTCTCAATTTATCAGTCAATCTTCGTTCCAACCCTCAGCTATGGTCATAAGCTTTGGGTAGTGACCAAAAGGGTGAGATCATGGATGCAAGCAGCTGAAATGAGTTTCCTCCGTAGGGTGTCTGGGCTCAGCGTTAGAGACAGGGTGAGGAGCTTGGACATCCAGATGGAGCTTGGAGTAGAGCCACTGATCGTTCGTGTCTGAACCAGTTGAGGTGGTTCGGGCATCTAATTAGGATGCCTCCTGGGCGTCTTCCTTTGGAGGTTGACCGGGCACGTCCGACTGGGAGGAGACCCTGGGGTAGACCCAGAAGTTGCTGGAGGGACTACATGCCAGTCTGGCCTGGGAACCCCTTGGGATCCCCCAGGAGGAGCTGGAGGGCGTTGCTGGGGAGAGGGACGTCTGGAGTGCCCTACTTGGCTTGTTGCCACCACGACCTGACCCCGGAGAAGTGGCTGATGATGAGATGAGACATCTATTTTAATTTCATGGGAACTTTAATGTTACACGACTGCTTGGACATGTCCAGGGCACTATGCTAACTTGGAGCATAGTGAAAAACTTTTAAGTAACATAGAGTTTACAAACAATTGATTACATACATATTTTTACCATGTGTGTATATGTGTGCGCGTGTGTGTGTGTGTGCGCGCCTTCTCCTTGTGTGCAATTATGGTGTGAAAACCAGTGGAGGACTATCCGCATTAAATGTATATGTTCTCTCTCTGCAGGCTCCAGTGGATGTTGAAATGACAGCCAGGGTCATGGTAGCTTCGCTAAAGCTGTGCTCAGCCACCCTGTTGTTACTGGCCTCCGTGTTAATGTTAACATTAGCCGCCTCAATTAAACCTTGTGAAGCTCAATTAGTTAAACCTTGGGAATCTCCCTCGCCGGATTCCTCTTTCTCGTCTTTTTCACTCAAAATAAAAATTAATGGGCTTCATTTGTAGCGATGTTTTGCGATACATTTTAAACGCGTCTGTCTCTGACTGACTGACTTGAGTAATGTTGGTTGGCCTTGTGTTGCCACTTCCTGTATCCGTTATTTCAAATTAAAAGCCCTCTAACAATTCATACACAGTCCAGCTATATACTAGGTTTGACCTAGACTTGTTTTAAGCAAAGATGCTCCAATTTGAGGATAGCAAATTGTCCCTTCAAAGGATGTGATTGGCATGCCATAAACCAAGGTTGTGGTACTTTACTGCTTTTTTTTTTAATAACACCTGTCCTCACCTGACATTTCAACAATGTCAGTCACCTCTCTCCTTCGGGGACTTCCACCTGGAGCCAAAGAGGTCATAGACCAGTAGTTCAAAGTACTGCCCCTGTCCCAAAGAGAGTAGTGACCTGGACTCCTTATGTCTCAACTCATCCTGCGCTGCCTCAATTCATGTCTCAACCTCCTGTCTACGCTCTCTCTCTCCCTCCCTCCCTCTCTCCCTCTCTCTCTCTCTCTCTCTCTCTCTCTCTCTCTCTCTCTCTCTCTCTCTCTCTCTCTCTCTCTCTCTCTCTCTCTCCCCCCTCTTCTGCCCTTTCATTCTCCTCTGCACTCAGTATTCCAATCTTTTTCTCTCTCTTTGTCCATCTTCTTCTCCCACCCTCCTCCTTATACCCTCCCTCCCTGTTTTTACCTCAAGCTCCAGAAGATGATCCTGACAGCCCCTATTAATTGTGTATGATAACGTTAAGTCTCATAGCACTCAGATGGGTCGCACCATTTTGCAGACGGATGAGCAGATATCCATAATATGACAGTGAGCGCCTCCCTGCTATAGCCCATTGCCGCTGCTCCCCCCTCGCCCCCCCCTTTTTTGGCTGTCCTCCCTTTCTTGTCCCTCCGATCCCCAGGGGACGACTGACAGTGGCTCTTTCTCCAAAGCCCTGCGAAAAGGAATGAGGACTTCTATAATGTGACGCTCCATAACAATAGAGCATTCTTTAGCCAAGAAGCTGCTCTTTGTTACCATGTGGAGAGTATTCCCGGGTCTGGTTTTTGATGCCTATTTGTGCATTCCACTTAATAATGCATCGATAAAGAATTCACAAAGGCTTCCAAACAGTTGTGTATTTAGCTTCCTTATGCTAGCCCTCTTGAGGTGAGCATATAATACTGAGGCTATATTATTTGTGACAGAGCGGGAGAGCGCTTTGTTAGTTTGTTGAGCAGAAATTTCAAAAGAAGATGTCTGTTTTGTGCGCACACAAAAAAAATCCAGTACTAAATATTTCAAATCCATCAGATCCATCATAAACTCGTTTTGCCGAGCACAGATCAAAAGGGCAAATCATTTCTGTTCTGGATTTGTAAATAGCTGCGTACTGTTCCATTAAGACGAGTCCAAAACACTGGGTAGAGAGCCATAGCAGGATGATTTGGGATAGAGAGAGGTCTGATTGCACATCAGACCTCTGGCTGATGGAGCTTTGGCCTCCCAGGTGATGATTTATTAGAAATATGTGGACCAGGGAGATGCGGTGACAAGACAAATTGTGTGGACTGCAGCAATCTCCTAAATGCACATACACACACAAAGACACATACATGGATAGGGGCATCAGTCACATGTTAAACACAGCCCTCTCCTTTTTCTTCAGACAGCCGGTGGACAGCACAGGGTCCTAATTAGATCTGCTCTCGTGTCTAATAGAGAGAGGGCCGTGAGGCCTGGCTGCTCAGGCCTAAACTCCGACTGAATGAATGGTATAATTAGCTACGACTTTCTTGACGAGATCGCCTTACCTGGCACTGCCAAGTGTTGACCAGAGTTCAAGGCAGATTCAATTAACTTGATTCTTCTGATTTGCCAAAGAGGTGAAGCATGGAGCGTTTGCTTGACATAACTATTTCCTGCCATAGAAAGTGATCCATTGGCTCTGTGGGATTTCAGTGCAAGTCTGCACAGTGGCCATTACAACGAATTCATAATTAATGTCCATGTAAAATGCTGACTCTTGTGGAGTGCTCTCTGCTGTACCTTCTCCTCCAAGTGCTACAATGGCTCTTTTAGCCACACTTTTCCTTATCCAAGTCTAAAATAACCCTTGTTCTCTGTTATTTTCTATCTCATTTTCTGACATGCCCATTGCCCCACCCCCACACACACACACTTCCCCCTCACTCTGTCACTCTCTCTCTGACCTCAGGTATACCCGGGGTTAATGGTCACCGCGGGCCTCATCCACTACGTGCTCAACCTGCTTCACATCACAGTGCACATCCGGGATGTGTGTGTGTTTCTGGCGCCGGTGTTCAGCGGTCTGACCTCCATCTCCACCTTCTTGCTGACGCGGGAGCTGTGGAACCAGGGGGCGGGGTTGCTGGCAGCCTGCTTCATTGCCATCGTCCCCGGCTACATCTCCCGCTCAGTGGCCGGGTCCTTTGACAACGAGGGCATCGCCATCTTTGCACTGCAGTTCACCTACTACCTCTGGGTATGTACCAAGTTCTGCTGAGTAGGATTGGTTTAGTTCTTAGCTGGAGTCGAGAAAGAAAAATTACTGTAATCATTTATGTTTTGAAGAGCAGAAGACTCCTTTGGTGTGTTGCAACCCGATGCGTGCGCTTATCGTTCTTGCTGTGGTCTCTTCTTTCTAGCTGTGGTATATTTATGTACTAAACAACCCCAGGAATAAAAAGTTTTGATAGTTCTGAGTGGGAGAAAAAAAATCTGTGTAGAGATCAGAAGATTATAACATTTGATGCAGTGAACAAGTGTAACTTCAGGAAGAGCTGTCATAAGAATCTCATGTCTCATAGGAATTGTGAAGATGTACTTTTGCCAACCTTTAAGAAGGTCCGGGTCTTACATTACATTTTTGCCTTTCTCGTTTTCAGGCTATATATATGCTGATTATAGGCTAATGTGATGTAGACACATCTTATTGGTGTGTGTTGAGGATGTACTTCTCCGGGGTTGTCAGTTAAATTGTCATCTTACACAAGATTTCAAGTTCATTCTTAACCGGGGATGCTTACAAAACTTAAAATTGAAGCATTATTAAAGTCCACATTATCTTTTGAATCTATTTTAATGAAAATGTTATAAAGAGCGTCTGGGTAGTGTAGTGGTATATTCCGTTGCCTGCCAACATGGGGATCACCTGTTCAAATCCCCGTGTTAGCTCTGGCTTGGTCGGGCATCCCTACAGATAAAATTGGCCATGACTGCAGGTGGGAAGCCAGATGTGGGTATGTGTCCTGGTCGCTGCACTAGCGCCTCCCCTGGTCAGTCGAGGCACCTGTTCAGTGGGGAAGGGAAACTGGGGGGAATAGTGTGATCCTCCCACGCGCCACGTCCCCCTGGTGAAACTCCTCACTATCAGGTGAAAAGAAGCAGCTGGCGACTCCACATGCATCGGAAGAAGCATATGGTAGTCTGCAGCCCTCCCGGGATCAGCAGAGGGCGTGGAGCAGTGACTGGGATGGCTCGGAAGAGTGGGGTAATTGGCCAAGTACAATTGGGGAGAAAAAGGGTGAGGGGGGGGGAATGTTACGAACATGTTAAAAAAACTAGTTGGAACTAAAGTGCAGTACATTTGTGCAAGGACTGCACAATCCTGGTTAATAACTTTGAGAACTTTTTTTCCCTACTGACACACCAAATCAACTGAGCTACACCAGTTTTATCGAAAGGGTGTCTGTGTCTGTTTACATCTGTGTCTAACTAGCTGACAGTTGACAATATCAGTTGAAATCAGCTGGGCAGTTGATTCTGTTTGAATATTTGCATGGTAATCACATGCATAGGCATTGTTTGTGATGGAAAATATGTTCCATTTTTATTTGTTTAGCCTAGATATTCTAGTCATTCAGTTGGTGACTAGTGTTACAAAACCGTGTTTAACATATCTAGTTCTGCCCTGGTTTTCTGTTTTCCAAGGTGGTCATAATTACAGACATTTGGCCTGAGGTGTCACCCCTTCTGATAAATAATTCATCTAAGGCTTTCGAATGCATTTTGGGCATCCGTTCCAGCCACGGGGAGACCAGGTTAAAGCATGCTGCTCTGTAATGCATTCACATTCTCTTGACCTTTACATCTTGTATTGAAAAGATACCCAGTTAAAGATGGAATGGCTTTTTTTTATTTCCCCCAACTTTTTCATGGTCTTTATTTACTCTCCAGCCCCAAAAATTAAACCCGTCTGAACATGCCAGCAGTTATATTTTTGTTGAAAGGAATTTTCCCTTTTGAAAGCAATTTTTTACATGTCTTAGAACAGAGTCACATTAAAAATTGTTACCCAAGGGCGTCCGGGTAGCGTAGTGGTCTCTTCCGTTGCCTACCTTGATTGGCGGTTCGAATCCCTGTGTTACCTCCGGCTTGTTCAGCAGCCCTACAGTTACAAATGGCCATGTCTGCAGGTGGGAAGCCGGATGTGTGTATGTGTCCTGGTCACTGCACTAGTGCCTCCTCTGGTTGGTCGGGGCGCTTGTTTAGGGGGAGGGGGAACTGGCGGGAATAGCATGATCCTCCCACGCGCTACATCCCTGCATCCCTCCCCGGATTGGCAGAGGGGGTGGAGCAGTGGCTGGGACGGCTCGGTAAAGTGGGGTAATTGGCCAATTGCAATTGGGGAGAAAAGGCGGGGGGGGGGTCTAAAAATAAATAAATAAATAGATAAATCGTTACCCAGCAATTCTGGGTATGTAAAGTAGACCTTGCCTGAAAACGGCTGTCATAGAGGTGAGGTGCAAAGGTTTTTTTATGAACACTGGAAAGGTTGCTTTTGAAATGTAATAGGATACACATTACTAGTTACCCATTATATCTGATTACTTCTTGATTACTTTTCTAACAAACGTTTTAAACTGGGCAATAAAGCTGAAAAGTCCTGAAAACATAAATGTACACGAGGCAGTGTAAACCTCACAACAGTACTGAACACTGGTTACTGTCAAACCTTTATTAAAAGTTCTTCAATATACACTACCGTTCAAAAGTTTGGGATCACATTGAAATGTCCATATTTTTGAAGGAAAAGCACTGTACTTTTCAATGAAGATAACTTTAAACTAGTCTTAACTTTAAAGAAATACACTCTATACATTGCTAATGTGGTAAATGACTATTCTAGCTGCAAATGTCTGGTTTTTGGTGCAATATCTACATAGGTGTATAGAGGCCCATTTCAAGCAACTATCACTCCAGTGTTCTAATGGTACAATGTGTTTGCTCATTGGCTCAGAAGGCTAATTGATGATTAGAAAACCCTTGTGCAATCATGTTCACACATCTGAAAACAGTTTAGCTCGTTACAGAAGCTACAAAACTGACCTTCCTTTGAGCAGATTGAGTTTCTGGAGCATCACATTTGTGGGGTCAATTAAACGCTCAAAATGGCCAGAAAAAGAGAACTTTCATCTGAAACTCGACAGTCTATTCTTGTTCTTAGAAATGAAGGCTATTCCATGCGAGAAATTGCTAAGAAATTGGAAGATTTCCTACACCGGTGTGTACTACTCCCTTCAGAGGACAGCACAAACAGGCTCTAACCAGAGTAGAAAAAGAAGTGGGAGGCCGCGTTGCACAACTGAGCAAGAAGATAAGTACATTAGAGTCTCTAGTTTGAGAAACAGACGCCTCACAGGTCCCCAACTGGCATCTTCATTAAATAGTACCCGCAAAACACCAGTGTCAACATCTACAGTGAAGAGGCGGCTGCGGGATTCTGGGCTTCAGGGCAGAGTGGCAAAGAAAAAGCCATATCTGAGACTGACCAATAAAAGAAAAAGATTAAGATGGGCAAAAGAACACAGACATTGGACAGCGGAAGACTGGAAAAAAGTGTTGCGGACGGATGAATCCAAGTTTGAGGTGTTTGGATCACAAAGAAGAACGTTTGTGAGACGCAGAACAAATGAAAAGATGCTGGAAGAATGCCTGACGCCATCTGTTAAGCATGGTGGAGGTAATGTGATGGTCTGGGGTTGCTTTGGTGCTGGTAAGGTGGGAGATTTGTACAGGGTAAAAGGGATTCTGAATAAGGAAGGCTATCACTCCATTTTGCAACGCCATGCCATACCCAGTGGACAGCGCTTGATTGGAGCCAATTTCATCCTACAACAGGACAATGACCCTAAACACACCTCCAAATTGTGCAAGAACTATTTAGAGCAGAAGCAGGCAGCTGGTATTCTATCGGTAATGGAGTGGCCAGCGCAGTCACCAGATCTGAACCCCATTGAGCTGTTGTGGGAGCAGCTTGACCGTATGGTACGCAAGAAGTGCCCATCCAACCAATCCAACTTGTGGGAGCTGCTTCTGGAAGCGTGGGGTGCAATTTCTCCAGATTACCTCAACAAAATAACAGCTAGAATGCCAAAGGTCTGCAATGCTGTAATTGCTGCAAATGGAGGATTCTTTGACGAAAGCAAAGTTTGATGTAAAAAAAATCTTATTTCAAATACAAATCATTATTTCTAACCTTGTCAATGTCTTGACTCTATTTTCTATTCATTTCACAACATATGGTGGTGAATAAGTGTGACTTTTCATGGAAAACACAAAATTGTTTGGGTGATCCCAAACTTTTGAACGGTAGTGTAACTTGAATCAAGATTGACATTTTTTGATTTTGATGCACAACCACCAAAACAAGCTTTTTACCAAAAAGAATATATTCGGATGTAACATCTTTGTAATCACCAAAATTTTGTTTAGTAACTGTAATTTAATTACATATTTTTTCTCAGTAACTGTAACAGATTACGATCAGGTTTATTTTGTAATTTCATTACGTAACTCCATTAGATGTAAGTAGTTACTCCCCAACACTGTTTATGAATCCAACACTGACCCTTTTTTTTTTGGCCCCTTTTTCTCCAAATTTTTACCATCTGATTACCCCACTCTTCCGAGCCATCTCAGTCACTGCTCCACCCCCTCTGCCAATCCAGGGAGGACCGCAGATTACCACATGTCTCCTCCAGTACATGTGGAGTCACTAGCCGCTTCTTTTCACCTGACAATGAGAAGTTTCACCAGGGGGACATAGTGCATGGGAGGCTCACGCTATTCCCCCCGGTTCCTCCTTCCCCCAAACAGGCGCCCCGACCGACCAGAGGAGGCGCTAGTGCAGTGACCAGGACACATACCCACATCCGGCTTCCCACCCACAGACACGGCCAATTGTGTCTATAGGGACGCCCAACCAAGCTGGAGGTAACACAGGGATTCGAACCGGCGATCCCCATGTTGGTAGGCAACGGAATAGACCGCCATGGCACCCAGACGCCCTCCAACACTGACATTTTAAGGCTGTACAGTGCATAATGCAAAATTATATACTAGGTGTAAGGAAGGGTTTGAAGAAAAAGATCTGGGGTATTCAACACATCCTTAAAGTACCCTCGGTGTGTCTGCTCCATGCAATCACATCAGTGACTGTATCGTCCCACAGCAATCTGGAGTGTATGTGTGTGCATCTATAAGTAGTTGTGTGTGTGTGTGTTTTGTGTCCATCTGCCTTTCTGTTTATGTGTGTTCTCCTGATTACATGGAGTGCCTCACCATCACCAGTTTTTCACATCTCCCGCCTGCAGCTGTGTGCAGGCACATGTGACGCCAACGGGGCGGGATGAAATTGGAAAGCAACACGTTTCAGACACTTCATCTGTATCCCTGTCCTTGTTATCAGGAGTCAACCGTGACAGGACATCTCCTCCGTATTACCGCCTGTTATTAATATCAAACTGGATGGTATCAGAGCCACATCTAGGGCAGGCTGAGAT